>NW_026728901.1:300000-537000 GCF_030272615.1 Cryptomeria japonica | reverse complement strand
TATTGAATATTAATGGTGAATTGATGTATTTGGTAGGCCTTCGATCATATTATAACACCATTTGTACCCTTTTCACTTATTCAATTTGACACATAATATCATGTAGATTGTTGTGATTTGTATTTTTGCATAATCAAATTTAAAGTTGGGCCTCTTGTTGCCTTATCATAATAGTGGATATGATTTGGAGAAACAAGTACTAGGAGCTTCAGGGGTTCCGAAACACGTACCTATTTTTTTTCTCTTTCTATATTGTGTATCATAGTTGGGCATCTTATGTGTGTAAAAGTGTAGTCTTAGATCAAAGTTGATTTATTTGGGGGCCATGTTTATTTATTTATTTTTTTAACCTTTTTTCATTTTTTGGTGGCCTTGGGAGATTTGAACTCTATATTTAGCTATTGTGTAATGCCTATTTGGTTCTTTACAGGGTCTTGTTGAAGTTGAATCCATCTTCTATGGGATAAAGGTATCATCATGGTAAGCTTGAGTTTACCCAGTTGACTGATGCCTGGATTTTGTGTGCTTGCTCCTATGCATTTGATTTTTTGTGGGTTTGTGAAATGCCTTAATTGGCTATGAAACTATGAGCTATCATTTCTTAAATGAAATATTTTTTTAAACACTTTGTGGTCATGGTTGGAAACCTTCATTGACAATTGTGAATTTGAGATTTTTTTATTTACAATGAATAGATTATGTTTTTTCTAGACTGATATGTGTAATGCATAAGCAATTCAGTCAAAATTTGACATAAGAATAGTGGGTGTTGTTTATTTATGTGTTAAACTTCTATTTGTAATGGTGAAAGTATTAGGGTTTTCATTATTAGATGTATGAAAACCGTTAATATTTTGCTCGGGGACCATCACATTAGGGAAGGATGGGAATTTGATAGATATAAACTAAATATATCTAAATGTTGATAAGATTCTAGGGGTGTTGGATGCACCTTTTCTTTCCCTTGAGTTCAATTGATTTGTTAAAGGTGCTGAAATTAAAGTAAACGAGTTGAAATTGAGGTAATTGTGCATGAAGAGTGAGTTATAGTTGTCAAATGGAGCCACAAACTTGGATCTGAGGATTGCAAATGTATTTGGATCTACTCCCAAAAGGATCTTCTGATTTGTTGGGGCCAGTATGATGGTCACTCTAGTCCTCAACACTTTTCACACTCCAATGGGGGATTGATTCGTCACTATAAATAAAGCTTATTCTGATGATCACAGCTGTGTACCTGTTCATGTATACACTACATAAGGGAAATAGGTTGGGAATAGGGGTTTGCCTAAGTGAAACCTCACTTTTGGAATTAACCTTGAATGAAGTATTGCAAATACTTAAAATAGATAATGGAAAGATATACCTCAAATTTGCAATGACTGATAATGATGCTTTGCTTCTTGAATGTAATCAAATATGTTGTATGAAATGGCATGAACATGAAAAAACTCTAATCTCACACACATGCTTGCATATGAATGTTGTAATTTTCTCCACAATGGTTGAATGAAGAAAACGTAGTCTTAAAGACCTCTAGAAATGCTTGATGATGAACATTTAAATTCTTGAATTCTT
The DNA here is from genome assembly GCF_030272615.1 of Cryptomeria japonica. Taxonomy (NCBI): domain Eukaryota; kingdom Viridiplantae; phylum Streptophyta; class Pinopsida; order Cupressales; family Cupressaceae; genus Cryptomeria; species Cryptomeria japonica. Next base: position 535,422 of record NW_026728901.1, on the reverse strand, counting down.
GATTGTTTGAATGTGAAGACTTAGATTGAAATTAATTGAATAATGTCTTTATATATAAGATCCTAGGTCAATTTACCTATTAGGCTGACCTCCGATAGTCATATTGACCACCAAACTCATTTCCCACCAAAGAGATAGGTCACATCCCTCCCTTGAAAATTGGGCCCCATTGAGGGGGAGTGGGTGTGCTAGTGCATTGGTCCTCTTCAATTAGGGACCAAAATTAGGGCCCAAGGAGGACACACCTCTAGGGAGTCATTTGGTAGGTGTATGTGGTATTGAAATTGGAGTTAAGGAACCGAATGGACTTTCATAGGAGATGAGGGGGAGACATGCTAAAGTAGGGACGTAAACATGAGGTGTAAATTGGCCTAATAACAATTTACGATGCTACATTTAATCCCCACTTTAGTGGGAGTATGAGCCTATACAAATACTTGCAGTAAAGTAGACATCACTAATTTTGAGGAACTAAGACCCCAATATTTAGATCATAACTCACTCAAATGCATGCAAGGGAACACCAAACAAGACAAAAACAAAAAGGAAACAAAAGATAAACAAAAGGCAAACAAAGACAAAGGCAAAAAGACACATGACACAAAATCTAAAGACCAAAAACAAGACCTCAATTCAACTAACCGAAGATACCTCAATATCAAAACATCTCAACAACAAATATCATTCTTGAGAAATTCCATCTCAAGAACACAAGTGATTGATGGTATGATGAAAGAATAAGTATCCAGTAGATTACTGAGAGGAGGGGGGGTGAATCAGTAAATAGAAAATTTGATGCAAACTTTCCCAATCTCAATCTCAATCACACAAAGTAAACTTATCAATGAAATACCACCGTCAAGATAAAAGCTCATAAGAAAACCGGTTGGCAGTTACAACAACTTAATAGTAAACTTGTAAACATCCAAATGCTTTATCATATGTCAATATACTTCATTTCTCAATGCTTCCGGTTATCATGCCTTATCAGAATAGTTAAGTAGTTAATCAGATCAACCATAAGATCATAAATACAAAAACATTCACCACATGACACAAGTATTTTTGACGTGGAAACTCAAATAGGTAAAAACCATGGTGAGATGGGACTCACAAGATAACTATCTGAACTCTTTTGAAGTTTTCCCTGTTAGGAGCCAAGCTTGTTAAAGCTTTTACAAAAGTCCTGTTAAGAATTGATCCTATTAAGAATCACCTGGTTAAGGGATTGAATACAAATGCCTTGTTAGAAGCAAGTGCTCTATTAGGAGTAACCTTGGTAGAGGAATTGAAAATCCAAGCTAATGGATCACCTTGTTAGAGGATTTGAGAAGTAACCAAGCTTGTTAGAGCTTACTCGATTAGGGGATTTCAGTTATGCTATAATTGTTAGAAAAAAACAGGGGTTTGCTTGATCTATCTGAATAGCACTACACTTGCTTGATCAGATCCTTTTAAGCTCCTATCTGCCTTTACTCAAACTGTAGACTCATCATCCGGTTCAACAACCACATAGTCAACTGATATCTGCCAACACCTTCAACTAGACAACTTCATCGACCTTATAAACAAATCAATTAGGTCAGTAACACAAAAAAAACCTAATTCTCTCATAGAGATTACAAACAAGTCAGTTTAAGTATGACCGTTGGATTACATAGCAATCTCTACACATCAATCAAGAAAAACTCAACCGCTCCTTGATTACCACTTCATCGAGCTCAGTAACTCATCATGCACTTTGCATTAGATGCAATACACTTTTCTCGTTCCCTAGACAAAAACGCACCAAAACCATTTTGAACTTGTCTTCATACAATGACCATACATGTCACCATCATTACCGCTCAACATCATATCATAAACCAGCATAACCAATTCAACAACCTTAATCGGTTAGGGTTTGACAAAAACAACTGGTAGGGTTTACCGGTTACATTACATAGATAGGGTTTAACCTTTTACATTGGTTACCGGTTTAACTCACAAACTTACATACCGGTTTACAATGTCCTTCACAAAGCTCTTCCTACTAGTTACAAGACAATATCAACAATAATAGCAATATCAACAATATCATTACCATTTAATTGACATCAATGACAGCATAACATATCACTAATGCAATCTTCATGCAAATGACAACAATGATCATATAAAAGAGAAAAGCACATATCATCCATGAACCACCAATAACAAATCTTTGAGTTCATGAGAAGGAAGGAGAGAGCACAAATACATGCTAGATGTGTTTTTCTGTGTGATTCATGAGAAGAATGATAAGAAAGGACATGGATACACATTATAGATGTGTTTTTCTAGGTGATCCATGTTGGGAGGAGAGTAGGAATAGAGTAGCTATGTTTTTCTATTTTCAATCATCCTTGTGTGTGTGTATAAGTGATGTCTAGTTTCAGGTATATAGCACCCTATATAACAATTTGTTTCCTTTGATTTCAAGTGTGAATCAACCTATTTAAGACATATAATGCAAATGCAAATGCCAAGGGGAAGGTCTAGTTCCGTGAACATCTTATTTAATATTTTGTTTTCTCTAGTTTCGAGAATGTGAAACCCTGTATAAGATAGATACATGCCTGGTTTCAAGGATATCCCATGTAAGAGTTTTTTGTCTTTGGTTTCAGAAATGTGCATCTCATCTAAGACATATATCAAATGATGCGCTTGGTTTTAGGCATGAAGCATATCGTATAAAAGTTTTTTTTTTTCTGTAGTTCCAAGTTTGAACACACCATTTAAGACATGCAAAAATTTGGTACAATATGGTACAAAGAGAACGATATGGGTGCCACCCTTAAGATGTCAACATAGCCCTACGTTGATGTCTCAATGAAGCTAGGAACAGGGATACTCACCTTCAACATGACCAAGGAGATATCCTTTGGCCACAATGTTATAAATCCAAGCTAAAGAGAAAATACTCTTACAAGCACAAATAAGATAGTTGTAAAAGAGATATATTGCGGCAAGTGTAAAGAGGATCATTGGAGGAGAAGATATATTTTCTCAAAAGACATCTACCTCCAAGAGGAGTTTCTTGAACAAACATAACATCTTCTAACAAAAGAGGGGAAGGAGAACAAGATTGCGTACCTTCTCCCTATTGCTAAATGAAAGGGATTATTGATGAAGGATAACACACTTTTGACCCAATTTGAAGGGTTTGTTTATAATAGATATACATTTCCAAGTGAAAAAAGAGGTTGTAGCCAAGGACTTACACCTCTTACATAAGAGAGAATCCTTGAGCAAACAACAACTTCACATAAGGAATGACATCAAATCATAAGAAAACATCACTCAGAAAAAGAAAAGTGGACCCTAAGAAAGGATAAGAGAGATCATTTCCCCCCAAGCATAGGGACAATGAGAAGAATTACACAACCTCTAAGGAGAGGTTAGAAATAAGCAAACACATAGTGTACTTACATTAAAGGAATATTCAATGCAAGAAAAGAAATTTATATATGTAAAATGCAATTCCAAAGAAGAGGTAATCTTCAAAGGGAAAGAGAGAGAACACTAGTTCAGGAAAGATCACCTATTTTTATAAAGAGAAAGGTTAACCATAGAAGACATACCACTCTATGCAAGAAAGGATATGAAAACATGAAAAATGCAACCCCTGAAGGGAATAGTGAAATTTTGGAGAGAGGAAAAAAAAAAAGGATAATATTCTTTCCCCCGAAGTATAATGGAAAGAATGGACTATGTTGCTGCCCCAAGATGTATGATATTGAAAAATAATCACCTCTTATGACAAAGAGAACCCAATTAAGTTAACTAGAAGTGGCATAGGGTGAGGAGCAACATGGTGGGTGAGAAGGGTTCTAAGGCATTACTTTCCCACCAAGAAAGAGAGCAATATTAGTGAAAAGATTTATTTGGGCCTTATCAAATTGTTCTTGAATGAATTCCTTTACTTGTATTTTAAATTTTCCAAAAGAATGACAATAACTGTGATGAAAAAGATAATTCTTACTACCTTCTTTATGATTTTTCTTAACTTTACGAAAGGAAAAACAACATTCTTATTGTACTTTAATTTTCAAAATACTCTAGTTGCTAATATTTCTTGATCATCAATAGGGTTATGCCTTGTCTCTTGTGGTATAGGACAAGGATTGCTAGCGCAAGAAGGATTGTCATCTATGATTTTAACTATGCCTCTATCAATGAGTCCTTTCATTCCATTTGAAAATCAAGACAATCATTGGTAGTGTGTTTATATGTTTGGTGATATGAGAAAAAAAGAGCTATTGAAGAAGCAACACTTTTCTGAGATGAATGATAGGTTTTTTGTCTTGCAAAATGATCTTTGAAATCTTGAATCCTAAGGAGATCATCCATAGGATAATTATGATAATTTCCTAGGCCTTATGTGCTAGCTTGTGTAGGAGGTTTTATAAATAGGGGCTCTAATTCCTTGTTCAAAATTTCCAAGTCCTTGTCCTCTAAAACCTTGTTTTGATATTATGTTAAATACACTCCTATAAGAATTTCTTCATCAACAAGGGGAGGAACATTACAATAAATTTCTTTTAAGTTTGTAGTGTAAGTGTGTTTAGAAGGAACAACGGGACAAGTAGATGAAGAAGGAATATCTTGTAGAGGAGGATTTTTCTTTCTATCATCATTCATATCCTCTTTGGTAGATTGGGAAGGAAGATCCTTATCATCTAAGGCCTCATATTTGCTTAATGTTATTATGGGAGATAAATCATGAATAAAGTGCATAACATCACCTCTCTATGAATGTTTTGATGACTAAGATAGGCGCTAGGAGAATAAGGAGGATCTAGAGAGATAGAAACACCAATATTTTGATTTTATCCCCCTTGCGATAGGCTATGTGCATGAGAAGAAGATGGTGCCATGTGGTTCTTCAATAATTGTTGTCCATTAGAGAGATCATTGATAGGAGTATTAGCTTATTCTAAATTCACATTAGATACCCTAGGAGAGGTATAAGTATTAGGTTCTCCATTAGCATCTTTAGGATTGGGATCTACAAAAGCTTTAATATGATCAATATATGAAATGCATTTTCCTAAAAAAATAATGATAAAACAACATGAACTATAAATGAAAGCTTTGAGATCTAGTTGATTCAAAGGTAGTAATTTGGAATCTCTAAAAATGAAATATGCTAAAGTTAAATGAATGAAAAGAATAAATGTGAAATGAAAGAAGCCATCATCCAACACATGATTATGATAAATATACGTTAAAAGAAAAGTAATCATATGTGAAATAGAAGATAAATCAAATCTATTAAGATCCATTTTAAAATCAGATCTAAAAATTGAAGTGATGAATTATGCAACCCACAAATCTAATTAACTAAAATAAATTAGGGTTTTTATGAATTAAACCTCTTAATTTATATAATTTGATTAAAGTGAGATCTATGAATTTAAATTTAAATTTTGAAATTTTTTCAAATTAGATCTGAAACAATTAATCCAAATTAAACAAATCACGAGCTCAATTTTATAATTGAAAAATTAGGGTTTTTTGTGAAATTAACCTCTAAAGTTTTTAAATTCAATTGGAAATGAAACTTGTAAATGTAAATTTGGATTTTAAATTGCATAAATACTCAGATTTGAGAACATAAATTAGAATTAAAGGTGTAAGGCATCGGATTCACCAAAATGGAATGGTGAAAATATTAGGGTGTCCACCATTACATGTATGAAAACTGCTAATATTTTTCTTGGGGACCATCACATTAGGCAAAGATAGGAATTTGATAGATCTAAACCAAATAGATCTAGATGTTGATCAGATTCTAGGGGTTTTGGATGTACCTCTTCTTTCCCTTGAGTTGAATTTATTTGTTAAAGATGTTCAAATTAGGGTAAATGGGATAAAATTGAATTAATTATGCATAAACAATGAGCTACAACTGTCGGATTGAGCCATGAACTTGGCTTTGAGGATTGTAAATCTATTCGGATTTGTTTCCAGAAGGAGATCCCTATTTATCAATACCGGTACGACGGTCACTCTGGTCCTCTGCACTTTTCACACTCCAATAGAGAATTGATTCTTCAGTGTAAATAAAGCTTATCTTGAAGATCACATCTTCATACCTGTTCCTGCACACACTAGAGAAGGGAAATAGGTTGGGAATAGGGGTTTGCATAAGTCAAATCCCAGTTAAAGAATTAACCTTGAAAGAAATATTGCAAATACTTGAAATAAATAATGGAAAGATATACCAAAAATCTACAATAGCTAATAATGATGGTTTGCTTATTGAATGCAATAACATGTGTTGTATGAAATGGCATAAATATGAAAAAAACCTAATCACACACACATGCTTGCATATGAATGTTGTAATTTGCTTCATAATGGTTGAATGAAGAAAACATAGCCTTGAAGACCTCCAGAAATGCTTGAATGTGAAGACATACTGAAATGAATTGATTAATGTCTTTATATATCAGATCTTAGGTCAATTTATCAATTAGGCTAACCACCAATAGTCATATTGAGCCACTAAACTCATTTCCCACTAGAGAGATAGGTTGCATCCCTCCCTTAAAAATTGGGCCCCATTGAGGGGGACCAAGGCACTGGGTGCTCTGGTCCAGGACCAAGGCACCAAAATTAGGGCCCACGAAGGAGGACACACCTCCAAGGAGTCATTTGGTAGGTGTATGTGGCATTGAAATTGGAGTTAAGACACTGAATGCACCCAAATAAGAGAGGAGGGGGAGATGTGCTAAAGTAGGGGTGCAAACATGTGGTGTAAATTGGCCCGATGACAATTTATGATGCTACACTATTAAATTTTGTCTTTTCTTATCACTATAAATTCACCACTCCTAGGAAGAAGAATAATTTGTCAAGTGGATGTGCATACAAAGACTAGCATTTAGTGAGATGTTCAAGTTTTTGCTTTATTATCATATTTTAAATGCAACACATAGGCTAGTATTAGATATCTATAGTGGTGGCTCTTCTAGCTCAAACTTTGATGTCATTCATTTTCATACAATAACAAAATTGAATAGAGAGTTTCGTATCTAAGGAATGCCAAAACAAGGAATCACCAAATACTAGGAGCCCTTTCTGCTTTGCTTTTGCATGGTCTTCCATCTTTCATGTCACTAATTCCAAATGAAGCACCAGGGATTCCCAAGTTCCATTATATCACTTGCTTCAAACTTTAGCTCTTCACTTGCATGTGTACCATTCTTTTTAGTAGCCTTTGAGAGAGTGTTGCATCTTTGGGTACCCCTAACAATTGGGTTCATGGTTTTCTTGATTTGTGTAAGTGGTGCTTATTAAAGATTCGATTTAAAATGCAGGAAGATTAAGTTTTTGTGAAAATATGTGCGTTATTTTATGATCTGAATCTCCACCCTACAATTCTTTATGTGAGTTAAAAGAATCGATTTTAAATGCAAAAAGCAAATGCAAATGTTGTAAATGTGAATTTTGTAAGTGGCCATGAAAGACAAGATTACTTTTTGTTTGTAACTCGATTCTATATTATAATGAAAATGGATCCTATTGTGTTTTAATACTATAATTTCTCTGCCCAATAATCTAAAGGTATTAGTATCTACTTATTCTAAATTTTAAATTTTATAGGATACAATTTGCATGCTTAAATTACAAGAGATTTATCAGACATTTAGATATAATATTATTCGCTCTATTTTTATTTTCAACAGTAGTGGATTTGAATGGTGTGAAAAATTATGGCTTTGAATACCAGAGGAGTTTTTCTTTGTAGTTTTATGTTTTAGGAAATATTGCGTTTGAAACTGTTAGAGATAATGTTTATCTTAAGAGTTGAGAAACTTTTTAATTCAGTTGTAGATAAGAATTTTCTAGAGTTGCTAGAAACTTCTCTTGATTTCCAAAAATTCTTTCCATTTTTTCCAGCACATGGAAACTTCTCTTTGTTTCTAGATCTTTCCATTCAAGTATATAAATTGAAGCAATGTACTTATCTTTGTGTGAAGTAATATCAATATACAATTTTTGATTTTGTGCTAATATTCTATTTAAAATTATGTGTTTTCAAATATGGTATCAGAGCATAATTAAATTTTGGGCAGCAGTCTGTAGAAGTGTGTTGTTTTAAATCTTGCAGGTTGGAACTTGGTTGTAGCTGAAAATAATATCAATTCAGAAAAATTCGGTGAGAAAATTTCATTTTGTGCATTAATTTTTAAGTTAATTCTATTCTTATTTGAAAAAGAGGGAATTTATCGTTATGGAGTCTACTGGTATTCCTCTACCAATAGTTAAATTTAATGGAAATAATTACTATGATTGGGTATCTCATATGTAGATTTTTCTAACACTCCAAAATCATTATGAAATTGTTATTGGTAGTAAACAAAGACTAGCGAGTCCCGAAAAAGATCAAGATGATTGGGATAAAAAAAGATGAATGGGAAGCAGCTATGCAAGATGAGTACAACTCTTTAATGAAAAATGGAAGTTGGGAATTGACAACACTTCTAGAAGGAAAAAATGTGGTTAGTTGCAAATGGACCTATAGAACAAAGTTCACTGTAGATGAAGCTATTGAAAAACACAAGGCAAGGCTAGTGGCTAAAATATTCTCACAAGAAGAAGGTATTGATTACACTGAAACCTTTGCTACAATTGCTAAGATGACTTCCATTCGTACAATAGTTTCTCTAGCTGCAAAATTTGGATGGAAAATTTTTCAATCGGATGTAAAAAGTGCATTTTTAAATGGTGATTTAAAAGAAGAAATCTATATGCAACAACCACTAGGATTTGTTAAAGTTGGTAAAGAACATCTAGTGTGTAGATTGAAAAATCTCTATATGGTCTTAAACAAGCTCCATGAGCATGGTCCTCCAAAATAAATGAATACTTTATGAAAGCAAGATTTACAAGAAGCAAAGCTGATCTAGATGTGTATGTAAAGAAAAATGATGGTAAAATTGTTATTATTGTACTCTATGTGGATGATTTAATTATTATAGATGATCACATACAATGTATTAAAGATACCAAAGATCATATCAAAGAAGTTTTTGAAATAACAGATCATTAATGCATTATTTTCTGGGCACACAAATTTGGCAAGAAGAAGGAAGGATCATGCTTTCACAAACTAAATATGCATTCGATATATTAAGAAAGTTTAATATGAGTGATTGTAAACCATCTAATACACCATGTAAAGTGGGATTAAAGTTAAATACTAACTCTACACAAAAGAAGGTGGATGGCAAATTGTATAGACAACTTGTCGGAAGTCTCTTGTATCTTGCAATAACTAGGCCCGATATTGCATATGTAGTTGGGATTGTATCCAGGTACATGACAGATCCACACATTGAGCATTGGAAAGCAGCTAAAAGAATATTAAAATACATTAAAGGTACTTATAAGCTTGGCATTTAATACAAGTATGGAGGAGAACCCACTCTGGTTGGATATACAGATTCTGACTATGCAGGTGATATTGATGATAGAAAGTCAACCTTAGGCTACATCTTTCAATTTGAATTATGACCAATTTCTTGGAGCAACAAGAAACAATCAATAGTGTCATTATCATCTACAAAGGCAGAATTATATTGGCTCATCAAAAGCATCTCAGGAAGCTTTATGGCTTAGGAAACTACTTGAAGAAACACATCATCGGCAAGATTTTCCAGCTATTATATTTTGTGATAATCAAAGTACTAACAAACTTGCCAAAAATCCAGTATATCACGCCAGGTCTAAGCATATAGAAGTTCATCATCATTTTGTTAGTGACTTGATCGAAAATGAAGTGGTGGAGCTACAGTTTTGTGGAAGTGAAGATCAAATTGCTGATATATTTACAAAAGAATTGCCTAGTGTAAAGTTTGTCAAAATCAGAAGCTTGTTACACCTTAAGGAAGTTGCTATCTAATAATTTAGTTTTTTTACCTATCCTCTCTAGATAAACATTATGGGGGTGTTGGAGATAATGTCTATCTTAAGAGTTGAGAAACTTTCTAATTTAGTTGTAGATAAGAATTTTCTAGAGTTGTTGGAAACTTCTCTTTGTTTCCAGATCTTTCCATTCAAGTCTATAAATTGAAGCAATGTACTTATCTTTGTGTGAAGTAATATCAATATACAGTTTTCTATTTTGTGCCAATATTCTATTTAAAATTCTGTGTTTTCAAATAGAAACTTTGAAGAGGTTAAGGATACAAAGATAGAGGAGGATAAGGTCAAGAAAAAAAGGGAGTTTGGCCCTAAAATCCTAATAAATTTTACATCCACTTTTCACTTGAATCGATTGAAGCAACGATTGAACAGATATGGGTTTTGGTTGGTCTCTTGCTATGGTAGGGTTTCTAAAAATTTACTGCAAACTCTGCTCATTTTAATCGGCATCGTTGATAGAAGGGCACAATTTGTGCATAATCTTGAGGTAAGTCACTTGTCCTAATCTCACTAATTTTTATGTTTTGGAGGACCAAATTGTTAACCCATATGAATGTAGATATATCACTTGGGTGTGCCCCTAAAGTAAATTTTGTGCATGAGGATGTAAGAAAACACATTGCCTTTTTGTGGTTTGTTGATAGATACTTTTGTTTTATTTTCAAATGATTTGTTCTTGTTCTAGACTATCATGTAAGTTAGGGTTTCTTTATGTATTCTTTCATGCTGAATTAGTAGGGAAAAATGCTAGTATCCAATTCTCCCTTGACAACCTCGTTCCGTATCAATATTATTGTTCTTCTCACATAGTAGATCACAACTTCTTTTGCAGGCCATGTTGATGGTATAACTGGATGATTGTGGTGCTGCAATGGATCTAGAACATTGGGGGCAAAGCCTCTTGAAATATAGTATCCAATTCTGGTTTTTCATCTTTTCTCATCATTTTCATTTTTGTAAAGGCACAAACATGGCCACTGGATGCAATGACACAAGATTTATGTACCACATATATAAAGGAAAAATATAATGCAATACTTGAGTTTTACACAAGTGTTTTGAAAACAATCTATTTACAAAATAAAAAGGAAAAATATAATACAAGTATTCATCATTTTCATTTTTTTAAAGGCACAAACATGGCCACTGCATGCAATGACACAAGATTTATGTACCACATATATAAAGGAAAAATATAATGCAAGTACTTGAGTTGTACACAAGTGTTTTGAAAGCAATATATTTATAAAATAAAAACATTCAAAAAGACTAAAAAGTTGTGATATAGGAAAAAGGTGTGGGACAGTTGAGCATTTAGAGCTGAGAGGGTTTCATGTTGATTGTAAACAACTATAATTTAGGCAGGCTGCCATTTGACAAACAAACAGAGTCAAATGGTTACTACTTACACAGTGTGCAGTTTATGTTCATGTTCATATGGCTAGATGTTTTTGTTGCATGTGAATATCTCTTGATTAGGGTTTGTTGTCATCTTTCTTTAACTGTTTTCATTTACAATAAGCTACACAAGTACAATATTTGAAAGGCTGTGTAACCAATATTTTTAGCATACAATCATTTGGGTCAGCCTGGTCTATCCAAAGGGTGCAGTGAAGCTGCTTGATTATTAATCAAAATTTAACACCGTCAATGGTTTAAAAGTTACTTCATATTTTAAAATTTACCAGTTAAGTTCATGGACAGGATTATTTATAATGTTTTACTATTATATATGTAAATAGGAAAGTTAACAAGGAACAATACAAAATGAGAATTAATAGATCGAGGACAAATTTCATCACTGTAACTAGCCACATTAAATATTTGATTGGTTGAGATTTTCTCTTCCTTCAATACTGAAACCATTTGGGTGATGGCCTCACTTGTGTTTGTAAAATGTTAATGAAATTTTTGGTATGCCTCTCTCATTGTAAAGATTTCCTTCAATTATAATGGATTTAATATTTTGATTAAACAAATTATCATGCTTGCGTAGAGTATTTTGGAAATGGAACTGCTTTATGTTTTGATTTGTTCTAAGAAACTTCTATGGTGAAAATTAATTTCTATTGACAATATTGCCAGAAAAAAATGTTAAATGGGAACTAGTCCCACCTTTTATATAAAAACTTTGCATCTCAGATTAAAAAATAACTTGTTGGGGACAAAAATTGTTTATTGAAATTTTGAGGCTGTTCAACAATTTTAGTAAAGAAGAATATGATAGTTTTTTGGAAACAGAAAATTTAACGTCAATTGTGGATCATTTAATATGATCTATTATTTTCTAATACGAGTCTCTTGAAAAAATACCTTTTATTAAATTGTGGATCATTTGACTTGTTATATTATTTTATTTTATCTCAAATTTTACATAGACCAATTGGACAAAAATTGATCAAATGATATTATAGATTTAAAAAAATTCTTCATTTTAACTTTAAAATATGTTAGAACTATTTATAAATCTAGAATTAAATACTTTAATAATTTGAATTGTAATTTAATAGTCTTAATTAGTGTCTTCATTTCAACTTTAAAAGATGTTAGAAGTATTTATATAAATTTAAAATTAAACACCTTATTAATTTGAATTGTAATTTAGTAGTCTTAATTAGCTTTGCATTAATTTTATGAGAATATGAGATTGTAAATATTAAAAATTTTAAAGGAAAAATTATTTATTAAAGATATTTAGATACTTTGATAAGAGTAAGATATTCTTAATCTTAAAAATTTATAAATTGATAAATTAAAATGTTATTTAAGAATAAGTTACTTTAACTTTTAGAATTATAACATAAAAACTATAAAAGCCTAATAATAATATAAGATAGTATAATAAAATGTGATATTAATTATAATATAATAATATATTATTTCTAATCACAATAACATAAGAATATCAATTAAAATAATATAAGACAATATAATAAGATAATATTGATTATTCTAAAACAATATTAATAATTGTTGTAATTCTATTGTAACAAAAATTTGTCTTGAATATAAGAATTTAATATTTTGTGTTTAATTTTTGTAGGTTTATTACTGATTATATTTTATATTATTTATTTTGAACAAGTTAATTTTAACTAATTTAAATACATATTGCCAAAAATAGTTTATTAACCTTTATATTCATTGTATTATATATATATATATATGTTTTTTATTGGAGTATGTATGGTATATGTTATCTTTTTAACTTTTTATTGTAGCAATAGAAGTGTAATTTAATTTTTTATTATAATTTATATAATAAATACATAAAATAAAATTAAATTAAGAAAGGCAAAGACTAACATTTACAACTATATCCAGAGTTGAGTCTTTAAACGACCTTTACATTCAAGCAACATTCTCCTTCAAGAAAAAATCCAAAATGCAAAACAATCCATACACAATTATAAGAAAAAAAGAGGAGGCTCGATGTAATGCCCCGCCAGGAAACCCCGAAGGGATAAGCCAAAATAACACAAGAATACCGTGCAATTTTTTTTTTTTTTTAAGATACAACACATAAGATGCATCATGATACCAAAGATTCAGATTACATAGCGGAAGACATCAACTAATCTCCTAAAGAGTTTCCCAACGAGATTACTTAATTTTCATAGTTCACTTAACTCATACAATTAATCCCATAAGCTAATTATCTAAACAACGAGATAATTCTTAATCAGGATAATTTCTTTCAAAGGACGGAAATATAATCACAGCAAAGATTCATCCATTAAGATTCATTCATCAACCTCATTCAAGCTTTTCATTTAGAATTACAACCCAAACATCTAACATCTAACATTCTAATACACTAGGATTCATCATAACATAAGACATATTTCCAAGCATATTTAAATTCCTTAACGACAACTGAGTATAATTCATTACTCTAAGATGCATTATTCCATATTCCAACTTATTGCATTTAAAGGACGATTACACACATGCATTAGCGACAAATCGCATCTCAACCAATTATGCATTCGAACAACATGGCATTCAAGATAGAATTGAATATAAGCATTTAAAGTTAATTCCAATTATCCACTGAACCATTCAACATAAATTAATCATACATGAATAAGATGAATAAAGGAAACCTAAGAGAATACATCACGTAACACCAAAATGATCTCGGAGTTCACCCCTAAAGGGCTACATCTCCGGGTCTGCTCAACTGCAAGACCCCCTCTGATAAATAATAAAGTTAAGAGTACAAGAGGTTACACCAAGTACTATCCAGCCATCAAGGCGATACATAAGCAATATACAACGACCACATCGGGCAATAATACATAAACGATCCTTAAAAAGAACAGGATCCAGCCGAACATAATCCAAGCTAATACAAGAGGTCCAAGAGAGCATCTATAAAACTGAGCCATCACCACCCCAGGGTCTAACATGAAACCGACACTCACAAGGGCAGAGACAAAGGACGACTCACAAAGGTACTCAAACAAGACAAGACGACAACACACTAGCGAACGTAGGGACAAGTGTCATCACACAACCTGGTATGGATACCATGGCAAGTCTTCATAGGTCGCGGTCCCATACACTGGGTCACCCTGGCAACCTAATCCGAGCTTCCGGCCCATCCAAGCCTCATGTGGACCCACACATCCTCTCGTGAAGACAAGGAAGGTGGTTTGCCATTTCAGGCCTTCTCACAGCATGTCGAGTCTATGCTAGCACTCGTCCCATGTGTGAGGCACATTATCTTATTTATAAATTATTTTCTAACCTACTTAGGTTATCACTTATTAGACTCACTTTCGACGGGTTACCCAACAGCCACTTTGGGCGCGGCCCCCAATCGAAAGCCACTTTCCCATATGACACTAGACTATACTCAAACGAACTCAAAACCAAGGAATACACATGGTCAGACGAACGGAGTTCAAGAAGAGAAACAATCATCTGGTCAAACATGACTCAAGGGTAATCACTTGCTGACGGTACTCTAACTAGAGACCCGATCAACAACGGTCAACCACAATCATCATTCGACTCACACACAAGGAGGATATGATTGAAATGACACTACCACCATACAACCGTCAACTCGGAATTCGAGGACTGAAACAGGTACCCCAAGTCAAACCATACGATAGGGTCCTACTAAACAAAGCAAAACATGCCATTTCATAATTAAAGGCGAAAACAGAAATTAAACTTGCAAGACAATAATCAGAAAAGACAATATTTCCTCAAATTGATTTAAACATTACAAGGCGATCAAGTTTTCTACAAGGTCCAAATCAGATTATAGTTATCTACCTCAACTGGGGATAAGTTGTTCTTGGTTTTCTAACTCCTAAGGTTCAAGCATTGAACAGGCAATTTAAGCCATAATGAGTTCTTAAACCAAATTCATAATAATCAAATTCAGACAACCATTAAACAATTAGAATAAGATATTTAATCTCCAACAAGCATCATAGACATACGGGTCTAAAATCAATCTCTATAGATTTATAATTTCAATTCCAGTTACATAATACGGATTACGAAAATAAAAAAAATATATATAGAAAGAGAATCTAAATGGAGATAATCACTTCCAAGGCATATCGTTTAAATTCAAACACCCACGATAAATATATCACTTACTTTTCAATTACTCAACTTATATGTTCTTATATAGCATTTAACATCATCAATAGTAATTCCATCGTATTAAAACGATTTCCCAATAACAGATTGTTCTCTATTATGTTTTTAAGCAATAATACCTTAATCGTACTTACAATTCTAATTATACCTAACATAAAAATAACTATCATTAAAATGATATAAAATATCATATGTTTTTCTTTTTGAATGATAAAAGAAAATACACTTTAAAAAAAATCATTTTATAAA
The DNA here is from genome assembly GCF_030272615.1 of Cryptomeria japonica. Classification (NCBI taxonomy): domain Eukaryota; kingdom Viridiplantae; phylum Streptophyta; class Pinopsida; order Cupressales; family Cupressaceae; genus Cryptomeria; species Cryptomeria japonica. The sequence goes on along the minus strand of NW_026728901.1, from coordinate 519,591 downwards.
CTGATTTAAAACATAAAAAAAAAACGCATTTAAAAAACTTCGTTTAAAACGAAAAGTGCATTATAACCCTTAGCGGCGAGGGCGGGCTATGCCCTAACCCTAGCTGCAGGGCATTGCCCAAGCGGCGGCGCCGCTGCGGTGCCCGCAGGCCCGCGGCGCCCTGCGGCAACCACGACCCTACGGCTGGAGGCCCTAACACCAGCGAAAGGCGGGGGAGGAAGAAACCAGGTGGAGCGAGCGGGGGACGCGCGGGGGAAGCTGAGGGGAGTGGGTGGAGCTCCGCTCCCCGCTCTCCCAAACCCCGACCCACAATGAAACACGCACACACGCCCAGTTCGGGTTAAGTGAAATTTGTTCGCCCAGCTCGATAACAAAACATTAAAATCATCTTCAAACACACACAGTTCGATAAAAAAAATAAATAAATGTTTTCATTTCCATTAAAACACAGTCCGAACTAAAATGAACGCACAGTTCATAAAAAAAAAAACATATAAATTTTCTTTAACACAGTTCGGATTAAAAACAACAATACAACCCAACTCAAAATTTGGATTAACAATTTCGGTTTGAAACAAACTGGGTTTGGAATAACATTTTCTTGAAGGGTTTTCATTCTTTACAAACACCCAAGGGAGATTTACACCCGAAACTCATCAAGAACAGTCATTTCCAATTCATATCCCAAATTAAATCTGAAAACAATCAAAAGATTGGATTTAGGCAACAAGCAACCATTTTCACAACAAGAAGGAAGAACAGTTTGGATAAACCCTACCTTCATACGCAATCCTGGCATGGCTGAAGGAGAGCCCCAATCTTCAGCTCCCAAATCCTCCAATTTTCATTCCCAACCAAAATCTTTACCAAAATGTCCATCCTCTCAATTTTCCCCCAAATTGGGTTATATGGAAGAGTTGACCCAAAAATTCCATTTTTGGAATAAAAATACTTTATTTAAAAATAATACTCAAAAATTAATTCTTTTCAACAATATCAACAATATAACTTGCTTTTTTTTCAATTAAAAATAGATTTCCTCATTTAAACAAATTTAATCTTTCAATTCAAATAAGCCAACAGAACACAATTAACTCTATGGTGATAAAATCTAAAACTTTCTTTTCAACAGCATGTATAAAATGCATTAAATATTCGAAAATAGTCATTTAATCGAATTCACTCCCAATTTAAAATGAGCAACCCAAAATCAACGAAAATCACATAACGGAAACCAGATTAATCTAATCCTTTAATCATTAATGCACAAACGCATATTTAATCAAGACAATTACTAAGGACTAAATAATCAATTAACCAAACACACCAGGCACGCAAACCGAGAAGGTCAACCAAACAGACGACTCGCAAACCCAAGCAAGAAGGGATTACCGACGACGACTGGCGATGCTCACTTGAGCACGACGAAGGTCAACTAGGGTCTTACGACCACCTAATCCAACTCTAAGGATTAAAAAGGCACACTCAAACCTGCAAAACGAGGTGACGATGAACCTCGCACTCATGCGACTTCGTACCTGAAATCTCCTGCATCCAAAGATCATACATGCATACATATATACAATTTAATGAAATCATTAGTCCGATACTAACATCACGAAATAGGAACACTGAAAATCTGCATACAACTAGTGTGAGAACCACATCAATAGCTATGCGTTAAATCAAACATCTGATTGTAACATCATATTACGATTAACTAATCAAGATTAAACCAAGGTTAGAGATCGATTACGGTAGGGGTACTACATTCTCCCCCCCTAGGTTCCGACTTACTCCTGGAAGTCGTAAGGCTAGATGAAGAACATGTCGTACGCATCAGCCCTGAAACTCATTCAACAAAGATCAAATTGCACATAGAAATCTTTCCATAATCAAATGAAATATTATTGCAAAATCCTTTACAAAGGCCATTATCCATTGGCAAGATACATCTAAAACCATACATTCCTTAAAATATTCTAGGAATTATCCACAATCATAGTAGAGAAACAAGAAATTTCTTCCTTTCATAACACCAAATTAAAGCATTACAAAGAGGTAAACAACAATTACCATAATCATCGACCCAAAAATGACAAGAAGACATGCCATCATGATCAATTTCCTTTACCAATCCATCTTTCTCATAAAATTTAATAACATAGAACTAGCTCAAAATATCAATTTCTACAGCCAAACTAGCTTTCATGAAATAAGAGCAACAAAATAACTCAATTGATTACACTTGCCAGGCATAAGAAAACCTTTCCAAAGACTATGTCCCATAACATAGTGACAAGCTAACACAATTTACTCCATGATACAAATAATAACCATCCACATAACTGGAATGCATAACAGAAAAGGCCACATGTGATCATGTCTAATGCTCGGTCAAAGATAACATGCACGATCAACATCTCTATGCCTGATCTCAGAACAACAATAAGATCATAAATATCCAATATCTCACTCAAGGGCTTGATGGTGCTAGGCACACCATAGCGGTGCTACCTTCCATACAAAACCTTTGTGAATATCCCTTGTTGTGTAAGGTGTTTAGCCTCCAAGAGATAGTCACCACACATAGGTAGGTAGTGGATACTAGCTGCATCACAGCCTCACATACCCCCATCCTCAAGGTTCCCTACAACAACTTCCTCGCACACACTCTACCAATTCCGTATCATACGTCCTTGGAGAGGAATTTCACATTTCGACACAAGACCAGCATCCGAAAACAATAATGACAAACCAGTTTAGCCACCAACGCACAGAAGAATAAAGATAATAAATCATCAATTCCAACAATAAGGTAAGAAAATAATCCAGAATTTCAACACCAAATCAAAGTGCAAAAGATCACAAGATCGTGGCCAAACCTTCAAAGTCAAGGTAAAATAAATTGCTGATCCCCAAAGAAATATAAAGAGTATCACAATTGCACATAACATCAATGTGACTAACATCTAGCCACCAACGAGGAAGGAAGGAACAACTGACTAGCTATTGCAGTAGCTCATCATGTGGTGCGACATAGTCACACTATCCACATGGCATGGCGGTGTGCACCTCGACATCACCCCGCATCACGTCGTCACATGGCATGGCCATACCCCAAGTGGAGAAAACACACAATGGATGTATCCCGCATGGTAGTGCACCTCGCGGAGAAAGCACGCGCAGGTCACATCCCGCATAGCGACGTATCTAGAAGGATACTCGCCGTAAGTCAGAGGTATACATGACTATGGTCCACCCACATGCCCACCAACACATACAAACTGGCAGCACATGTGAATAAACCTACCTTTCATGAAGACAAGGCAAAGGATCCTCCAAATCATACCATCACTATACACAAGAATCACCATCCAAACTGCTCAAATAAGGAAGAGGAATAGGCTGACACACATAAACCTATAAATAGGTTCATCAAAGGGAAAGTATTGAGTACACCTTGATACAGTTTAGTAGTACAACTATATCATTCCTCGAAGTAGAGAAGCTAAAGTCGCTTCGCGCCGATGTTACTCGTACGCCAATCCATACTATTCAAGGAACGGTCGCTTCGAATACTACCCCTTAACATACTGAGTTACCCACAACCCGAGGTTTGGTACTCAGCAGGGAAACAAATAAGCAACATCACATAAACAGTATGGTTTCCCATACTCATAAGCAACATATCCTCCATGGTTGATTACTTCACCAAACCATGGGCACATAGAATACGCACTGGTTTCTTACTATACACACAATTACACCAGTACTGGTTTAGTCACATTTACGGGGAGTACTTTTCAGTACGCTAACATCTATACAAGGAAGATTTCAATTATGCTTTCTATATAAAAATAACTGAATCAAGTTTACGCTAGATACAAGTACTGAATTCATTAACAATTCACAATTATATAAGGAATTAACATCATTCCTATAGCTTTCTCAAATCTCACTAAGCATTCATAATTAAATTACTAGCTAAGCAAATTCATTCCTAAAGCTTAAGACTTTCATCTATCACTATGAAGCCAAAAGCAACATACAATTTCACATGTTTTATAAACATTCCATTTAAATCAATGCACTCTTTAATATCATTTCTAAAAATCTCATGATTAGGCAAGGAGAAGGGAAAGAGAGTTTGATAATCAAACTGTTTCCTACGAAGACACAAGATCAATCAAGATCATGCTATAATATTAAATTTCTCACTATAAGCCTATCATTTCAATTACACGGTTTCCATTTCACTATCGTTATAAGGATGACAATCAGCTTAACAAAAACATTTCCAATAATTATGGTTGCAACAAGAGGTTCCAGTTTTCCAAACAAAACAGAGATCAAGAGAAGCAATCTTAAAGATAATGCAAGACCTCATAAGAACACTCACTTATAAAAATACAATATAGACACATGTCATAATTTGCAACCTACTAGAGAAGATCACATTACGATCATAGATAAGCAAAGAGCTATTACCCAAATAACACATATTAATGCATGCACATCAAACAAGCTTTTCCATTCGCACTTTCTAAATACCTTAAGGTAATTCCACATACCCAAAAGCGAGTTCAATGAAGCATTTGCTAAAATAATCTTCAATCAAACTGGTTTAATGAAACACAGAAGACAATCATTCGGAAAACACATTAATATTCTCTCGAAGCTACAATAACATGCTCCTTTTAACACTTCTTCTACCAATCAAGCAGTTTCACATAATTCAACTATTCGCATAGCAATGCACCTTACTAACATAGAATTTAATCATGCTACTCCTACAAGATACACATGGAAAATTCTTTAAACGTACACATGCAATTTTTCTCCCATTCACCCAAATAAATTTTTAAACCCATAGCCTTTTTAATAATCTAAAAACATAAGCGTCATAAAGCTCATACAAGGGTTCAAGAAGTCACAACCTTTTTCTCTCTTGCAAATAAGGAACTCAAATCAAAGATAATTACAGATATCCTAATCATTTCAATTTCCAGAAAGAGAGAGAGAAATGGTGATAATCATTTAATTTTCTACAAAATAAGCATTCAATAATTGCCATACTAGTCTTTCAAGTGGACAACATTAAGCTAAATCATAATCTCTAACAAACACAATTCGCACTTTCAGATTCAAGACAAGCACGGACCAATCCAAATGGATTAGTCTAAAGAGTACAACACTCAATAATGGAGGGTACATACGACTCTCTTTCAAGATAAGAGTAATCGTAGACCAAGACATCAAAAACAACAATGCACATATAAGCACTTAGACACCAACATCAAGAAGGCGAAAACAAGGTGTGAACACACACGTTACACACCCGACAAGGTCTGCTCAATCACTCACATGCAAAAGGAGGACAAGCATACACATAAGGTCGATACACCTCACACCAATAGAGGGCACACGTGACACCAGAGATCGAAATGTAATGCCCCGCCAGGAAACCCCGAAGGGATAAGCCAAAATAACACAAGAATACCGTGCAAATTTTTATTTTTTTTAAGATACAACACATCAGATGCAACATGATACCAAAGATTCAGATTACATAGCGGAAGACATCAACTAATCTCCTAAAGAGTTTCCCAACGAGATTACTTAATTTTCATAGTTCACTTAACTCATACAATTAATCCCATAAGCTAATTATCTAAACAACGAGATAATTCTTAATCAGGATAATTTCTTTCAAAGGACGGAAATATAATCACAGCAAAGATTCATCCATTAAGATTCATTCATCAACCTCATTCAAGCTTTTCATTTAGAATTACAACCCAAACATCTAACATCTAACATTATAATACACTAGGATTCATCATAACATAAGAGATCTTTCCAAGCATATTTAAATTCCTTAACGACAACTGAGTGTAATTCATTACTCTAAGATGCATTATTCCATATTCCAACTTATTGCATTTAAAGGACGATTACACACATGCATTAGCGACAAATCACATCTCAACCAATTATGCATTCGAACAACATGGCATTCAAGATAGAATTGAATATAAGCATTTAAAGTTAATTCCAATTATCCACTTAACCATTCAACATAAATTAATCATACATGAATAAGCTGAATAAAGGAAACCTAAGAGAATACATCACATAACACCAAAATGATCTCGGAGTTCACCCCTAAAGGGCTACATCTCCGGGTCTGCTCAACTGCAAGACCCCCTCTGATAAATAATAATGTTAAGAGTACAAGAGGTTACACCAAGTACTATCTAGCCATCAAGGCGATACATAAGCAATATACAACGACCACATTGGGCAATAATACATAAACAATCCTTAAAAAGAACAAGATCCAGCCGAACATAATCCAAGCTAATACAAGAGGTCCAAGAGAGCATCTATAAAACTGAGCCATCACCACCCCAGGGTCTAACATGAAACCGACACTCACAAGGGCAGAGACAAAGGATGACTCACAAAGGTACTCAAACAGGACAAGACGACAACACACTAGCGAACGTAGGGACAAGTGTCATCACACAACCTGGTATGGATACCATGGCAAGTCTTCATAGGTCCCGGTCCCATACACTGGGTCACCCTGGCAACCTAATCCGAGCTTCCGGCCCATCCAAGCCTCATGTGGACCCACACATCCTCTCGTGAAGACAAGGAAGGTGGTTTGCCATTTCAGGCCTTCTCACAGCATGTCGAGTCTATGCTAGCACTCGTCCCATGTGTGAGGCACATTATCTTATTTATAAATTATTTTCTAACCTACTTAGGTTATCACTTATTAGACTCACTTTCGACGGGTTACCCAGCAGCCACTTTGGGCGCGGCCCCCAATTGAAAGCCACTTTCCCATACGACACTAGACTATACTCAAACGAACTCAAAACCAAGGAATACACATGGTCAGACGAACGGAGTTCAAGAAGAGAAACAATCATCTGGTCAAACACGACTCAAGGGTAATCACTTGCTGACGGTACTCTAACTAGAGACCCGATCAACAACGGTCAACCACAATCATCATTCGACTCACACACAAGGAGGATATGATTGAAATGACACTACCACCATACAACCGTCAACTCGGAATTCGAGGACTGAAATAGGTACCCCAAGTCAAACCATACGGCAGGGTCCTACTAAACAAAGCAAAACATGCCATTTCATAATTAAAGGCGAAAACAGAAATTAAACTCGCAAGACAATAATCAAAAAAGACAATATTTCCTCAAATTGATTTAAACATTACAAGGCGATCAAGTTTTCTACAAGGTCCAAATCAGATTACAGTTATCTACCTCAACTGGGGATAAGTTGTTCTTGGTTTTCTAACTCCTAAGGTTCAAGCATTGAACAGGCAATTTAAGCCATAATGAGTTCTTAAACCAAATTCATAATAATCAAATTTAGACAACCATTAAACAATTAGAATAAGATATTTAATCTCCAACAAGCATCATAGACATAAGGGTCTAAAATCAATCTCTACAGATTTATAATTTCAATTCCAGTTACATAATACGGATTACGAAAATAAAAATAAAAAATATAGAAAGAGAATCTAAATGGAGATAATCACTTCCAAGGCATATCATTTAAATTCAAACACCCATGATAAATATATCACTTACTTTTCAATTACTCAACTTATATGTTCTTATATAGCATTTAACATCATCAATAGTAATTCCATCGTATTAAAATGATTTCCCAATAACAGATTGTTCTCTATTATGTTTTTAAGCAATAATACCTTAATCGTACTTACAATTCTAATTATACCTAACATAAAAATAACTATCATTAAAATGATATAAAATATCATATGTTTTTCTTTTTGAATGATAAAAGAAAATACACTTTAAAAAAAATCATTTTATAAACTGATTTAAAACATAAAAAAAAAACGCATTTAAAAAACTTCGTTTAAAACGAAAAGTGCATTATAACCCTTAGCGGCGAGGGCGGGCTATGCCCTAACCCTAGCCGCAGGGCATTGCCCAAGCGGCGGCACCGCTGCGGTGCCCGCAGGCCCGCGGCGCCCTGCGGCCACCGCGGCCCTGCGGCCACCGCAGTGAGCCGCGGCCGGAGGCCCTAACACCAGCGAAAGGCGGGGGAAGAAGAAACTAGGTGGAGCGAGCGGGGGACGCGCGGGGGAAGGGGAGGGGAGCGGGTGGAGCTCCGCTCCCCGCTCTCCCAAACCCCGACCCACAATGAAACACGCACACACGCCCAGTTCGGGTTTAGTGAAATTTGTTCGCCCAGCTCGATAACAAAACATTAAAATCATCTTCGAACACACACAGTTCGATAAAAAAAATAAATAAATGTTTTCATTTCCATTAAAACACAGTCCGAACTAAAATGAACGCATAGTTCATAAAAAAAAAAACATATAAATTTTCTTTAACACAGTTCGGATTAAAAACAACAATACAACCCAACTCAAAATTTGGATTAACAATTTTGGTTTGAAACAAACTGGGTTTGGAATAACATTTTCTTGAAGGGTTTTCATTCTTTACAAACACCCAAGGGAGATTTACACCCGAAATTCATCAAGAACAGTCATTTCCAATTCATATCCCAAATTAAATCTGAAAACAATCAAAAGATTGGATTTAGGCAACAAGCAACCATTTTCACAACAAGAAGGAAGAACAGTATGGATAAACCCTACCTTCATACGCAATCCTGGCATGGCTGAAGGAGAGCCCCAATCTTCAGCTCCCAAATCCTCCAATTTTCATTCCCAACCAAAATCTTTACCAAAATGTCCATCCTCTCAATTTTCCCCCAAATTGGGTTATATGGAAGAGTTGACCCAAAAATTCCATTTTTGGAATAAAAATACTTTATTTAAAAATAATACTCAAAAATTAATTCTTTTCAACAATATCAACAATATAACTTGCTTTTTTTTCAATTAAAAATCGATTTCCTCATTTAAACAAATTTAATCTTTCAATTCAAATAAGCCAACAGAACACAATTAACTCTATGGCGATAAAATCTAAAACTTTCTTTTCAACAGCATGTATAAAATGCATTAAATATTCGAAAACAGTCATTTAATCGAATTCACTCCCAATTTAAAATGAGCAACCCAAAATCAACGAAAATCACATAACGGAAACCAGATTAATCTAATCCTTTAATCATCAATGCACAAACGCATATTTAATCAAGACAATTACTAAGGACTAAATAATCAATTAACCAAACACACCAGGCACGCAAACCGAGAAGGTCAACCAAATAGACGACTCGCAAACCCAAGCAAGAAGGGATTACCGACGACGACTGGCGATGCTCACTTGAGCACAACGAAGGTCAACTAGGGTCTTACGACCACCTAATCCAACTCTAAGGATTAAAAAGGCACACTCAAACCTGCAAAACCAGGTGACGACGAACCTCGCACTCATGCGACTTCGTACCTGAAATCTCCTACAACCAAAGATCATACATGCATACATATATACAATTTAATGAAATCATTAGTCCGATACTAACATCACGAAATAGGAACACTGAAAATCTGCATACAACTAGTGTGAGAACCACATCAATAGCTATGCGTTAAATCAAACATCTGATTGTAACATCATATTACGATTAACTAATCAAGATTAAACCAAGGTTAGAGATTGATTATGGTAGGGGTACTACACTCGATTGCATCAACTCAGTTTGTAAGACATGAAGGTGCAACCCTTAGTCCTTTCTACCCTAGGACTCTTCCAATTTTTTATGGAGCATCAGTCCCACTATTAAAAATTTCTCTTTTCTAGAACTTTGCTCCAGATATTCACAGATCATTACACAATTTAAATTTCCCTCTTACATAATTATGCAGTTGGGCTATTTACTCAAGCTACGAATTTCCTTTTAAAATGTAACACCTAATCTACACTCCTAATCATCTCATTGTTTTTGTTATATAGGCCTTCAAGACACATGGCATATCACAGAACCCTGTCATTAAAATAGAAAAAGAAAAAATAGAGTATTCATAATATAACAAAGTATATCTTGCTATCGGTGTAGCCATTGCACCTCATTAGGGTGCAAGTGCTAGTTTGCATTTATCTTGTTCTTATTTGTATTTACCTTGTTCTTATTGTTAATATTTTTCTTACAAGACACATTTCTTTGAAATATCATGCACATAAAGTCATGGGAGTGATGAATTCCTCTACAGGACAAAGATTGGTACTCGCCTAATTTTGCTCCAAAATAGTGCTATTGTTCGACCACTAAATTTTGTGTTATGTGGACATAAAAATTGCAGAATAGACATAGAATGCCTACAGGGATTTACAAAAGTGTTGTGGTCGCTATCCCCCACTATAGTATAACACAAAAGTTATCGATGTACAACAGGGCATTTTTGGAGCTAGAATAGGTAAAACCCAGAGATTGTGGTTGCCATGTCAAAAAAGAAAATGTCGAGTCACTTTTCCAAATCAACCATATATTGCACAATTTTTATAAATTTTGATTACATAATTTAACAATATCAAAGAAAATTAAACTATGTAATTTTTTTGGGGGAGTGCAGGAATTGGGTATAGCATCCCCCCTATAAACTACAGTGTGTTGGGTAAAGTTTTTAACATGACCGGTGACGTTGGCGTGACACGTCCTTCGGTACCACGTGGGCTGGGGGGAGACTAGACCTCATGACCTCGTGCTTCACCAAATATGTAAATTTTGACTACACAATTTTTGTCAAATTATTTTCCATCTAATTATTTTCATCATTGACCAACATTTATTAGTAGACTTAGATCTTGTCCACAAATATATGTGTCGACTACAAAATTCTTTCACTTAAAATTGTGACCTTGCTAAAAAATATCAGATCAAATCACACAACATGCACAAAAACAAAATATTTTGTATGGGTCACTGACACAAACTGAAAAAATAGAAAATTTATAACGAAATCATTTGGTACAAATTAAATTATAGGCTTAGGTTGTCAAGAAAAGTAAAAATTTTTCTTTTTAATTTATATTGAACGTGACATTGTCAAGTTTAACAATTTAAGATGCTTCAATTCTATTGTATGAGAAATTTAATCGTTAACCCCAACTTAATGCAAATAGAAAAATAAAAATAAAACTAGATATAGTTGGTATTGAAAGAAGGAAATGAACAATCTTGAAATAATTTCACATATTTTTTTTTCTTTTTTGATGGAGGTTCAAATTTGGGAGTACACCCTGGTGCAGAAAGGGAATGAAGCTTACGAGCATAGCCACCCATCAAGGGCCTTCACAGAGTAGCTTTTGCCACCCAATACAGGGGCATGAGCCTATAGGCTGGAACCTCTTCAGCTAAGAGTTAAGGACTAAGGGGTATTTATCCCTTATAATGTCAAAGCCTTGCACTCAACAAGACATGATCCTTGGTGGTCTCATTTGGAGCCATACAACTTCTCCAACATACCATAAACCAATTGAAATTTTGAGGTAATATATAAATGATAGTGTGTGAAAATAAGATGTTTGTCTAATGAAAACCAAACTAATGTCATGATGTATATTTTATTCAAATAAATATAAAATCAATTCAATTTTTTTCCTTATAAGTTTATTAATCATCAATGATTATAATCATTAATTCAAACTAAGCTATGTTCATCCAACTCCAACAAAAGGAAATATATGGGTTTCAAAAGATAAATGCTTATGTTGTTTTGAGAGAAATGCTCTACATAAAATTTATAGAATTTATATTGAGAAACTCTAAGATTCATATTGTTTTCATCATGTTACATCTTTTTAAATTTTCTACAATAAAAATATGCATAATGTAACGTCTTTCAAAATTGCATGGGTTTTTAATTTATTATCCAAATACACACACATATACACACACACATATATACACACACATACACACACAAGAAATAGCTTGATCAATGTGGCATATACATATTATTGGACTTTTATTTGTGATTATAGTGTGCTCAGGTTTTATATTTTATTCTTTCTATTATTTGAAATATAAATATTAAGGAAAAAAATGATCAATAATTCAAGTCAAATGATAATGTAATAAATCAACACATGATAAATGTGATCTTATAGCATTTTTTAATTAAAGAAGCTCTACCTTGAACATAGAAATTCTGAAAATTTCAATACACATAGCTCATAGAAAAGATAGATTTAATTATGGGGCAAAAAAATTTAAGAAAATTAATAGCTACCTATTACATGTGGTGTTTTTTTGGATTAATACTATATTTTAATTGTGTTTCTTTATGTTTCTTTGAAACTAGCAGTTTTTCGTTTTATGAAGAGTATAGCAATAGGAAGATTAATAGATTAGTATATATTGTGCAACTTCTAAGCATGAAATAGGTATTAATTGTACATAATCTAAAATGAATGCATAAACATGAGAATGAATAATAAATTCTAGAAAATCTCTTAATTATATCATATATTCTATGATCAGATTTAGTACATCATCGTATTCTATTATCACATTCAGTACATCATTGTATGATTTATATATAGATGAAACTTATTGTGTGAACATTTTCTCATTTTTGACAAGTGCAACTATAAATGGTGAATGTAAGGGAGTTAAATGTTTTAATAGATTTTTCAAATTTTAATTAACTTTGTATTTTAGTCTTACATTGAAATTTTTATTTTTTTTCAAAAAAAATAAAATTCAAATTATATTACATAATGCATGTTCATATATTGATAAAGGTAAAGAAAAAGATCAAGAATATTCAATGTTTTTTATCGAGTGCTTTTAATGATAAGTGATTAAGATGAATGATATACTTTTACAAAAGAAAGCTTTTTAAAAATTATGAATTTCTTTTAAATCATAAAATATCTTGTCCTTGAAATTACATGATCTTAACATAATATTTTATAAGAAATTTTGAGAAATAATGATAATTATAGCTAACTAATTTTTTATTTATACTTTAATTAATTTATAAAATCAAAATAACATTATAATAAAATTATTGTCTTACAGTTAGATTGATTTTATAATAATTAGTTTATGTTTTAAAATATATAATATTTTTAATCCAAATATGTATAACTTTGATTAATAATTCTTAATGAAATATTTAAAAACATTTATTATAATTTAAAATATTGTTCATTACTGTGTAAGCTCGCCAAAGATCAATTTAATAAAAGTCTAATTTACCATATTTTCCAAGTCAATTATGTGACTCTTATTTGTTGGGAACAACCGCTCAAAAGAAATTTACCCTGAATGCTTTAAGTCAATTAAAAAAAATATGCTTTAAGAAATTTACCCTGAATGCTTTTAGTTTGTCTGTGACAACCAGTGGTCGAGTTTCTTCTAAATATAACCGTTGATTGTTATATGAGTTAAGAGAACTTTGTATTTATAGATGATTATAAAATAAAAATATTAAGAATATATTATATTATAATAATAGTATGTTTATTTGTAGTGAAATATATTATTGGGGAAGAAATAATATTAATTATTTGATCTCAATATATGGTTATTTTTAATTTCTTTTACATGTATGAATTTAAAATTTTTTAAAAGATGAATAAATCATTAACTAAAATATCAATAAATCTGAATGGTATCATAGTTGGGAAGTTTACCAAGTAAAGTCAAGATTGTGACTTTTGTGATTGTTAAGTTAGGTTGCATCTAGCATCATGACAATAAGAGCTCTATGAAAGCAATAAGCCATACAAAAGGTAGTTATAAGTTGATATAATATTTGTAGAGCACTTTTAGTTCACTCAATACTTTGTAGAATTCCAAATTAGTTTACCTAGGCTCAATTATTATAGACAAAATGTCATCTATTTCATCCACTAATTTTTAAATCTAATGGAGTTACATACTTGTAAGGGGGTTCTATATAATTCATTCATATCATTCAATGTTTCAATAAGTGTTTTGCATTTGAGAAAAGGTCTAAAGGTAAAATATTGAAAGCAATAAGAAAAGCCAAGTATATTTAATAGTCAAACTTTAAGAATCCAGCCTTTATATATCTCATTTGTTATGTTAAGGTGTCATAAACCTTGTAAATCCTATGTAATTGAATATTCCTAATATTGTATGTAAAATTCCAATTTCAAACATTTGGATCTCAGTACCTAAAAAGGGGTGTGGGGGCACTTAACCCCCACTACTATTGCCACTCCAAGATCCTCCCTAGTAGGGGTTCTATGCTAGTGCTCCCAAAAGGAATTTTTAAGACAATTGTGTTGTAAAATATTTAATAATTTTTAGTCAATCTAGATCATTCATCATATGGTAGGTTTTGTTTCCTTAGAAAGAAACACATTTTAATGAGAGCATTGTATTAATATTGTGACAAGATAGAGAGTTGAGATTGAAAAACAGGTGTTGTTGAACTGAAGACAAAAAGTGGAGGGTGTTAGTGAGTGTTTATTTTTTTCTCAAAAAGATTTCTCCACATAAACATTATATTATTTTTTTTCTTCTTATATTCCTTCATTTCCCTTTATTTTCTAATTTGTTTCCCAAATATCTCTATTTGGTTTTAAATTGGACCAATAATTATAACATCTAAAATTATATTCCTATTCTATAGAGGTTTACCTTTATTTACAACATTGTTTATTTTGTAAAAATTCATACATGAAACTCTAAATTTTTCTTCCATGTTCATTTGCATATATATATATATATATAAAAAATTAAAAAATATCTTATTAGGTGATCACACATATATTTAATTAAAATGGTTTGAAAAATATCTAGAAACATATAAGTAAAGGTAGAGAGATAGAAACATCTAGTTATAGATAAAGGACTGTTTCAATAATTCTTTCATAATCATGAAAACTCACCTATCTATACATTTATTGATTAATTTATCATGTCAAATGCATATCTCATGAAATAATTAGCATTCCTTGGTTCTATGAAGGGCCATCTCTGCAACTATTTGGGTAGGGCTCACTCACTTCTATATGTGGGATGATTAATGTTTTAGTTGTATGGTGACAAGAAAAAAACTTGTTTTTTTATGTTTTGTTTCAAGCATTTTCTTTCTAGTCTAGGGTTTAGGCCTTTATAGCATGATTTTTTATTTGTGCAATTATTGTGTTACTACACCATAATTTCTCCATGCATCGATTGGGTAAGTGAAAAATTAGGTGTGACAAAGAAGGCCATGTGAAAATCTTCTGAAAGAGCACTACAACCTACATTCCTTCCTCAATCTAATGGGATTTTTTATTTTTTGTCAATCTTAATTTTTCCTTTGGAAATATTTTAGTCTTTAGGAGATATCGTTTAAATAAGAGCTTGTGAGATTCATCCTATGGAGGAGAGGGGATGTTCAATTGCTCAAAAACATGTTGTAGAAAGATCACTCAGAAAGCAAGATATTTACTTTTTGAAATAGACATAAATTGGATTGAATTAAATGACCTGATCCAAAAAAATGATATTATAGTATAACATATTTCTAAATTAAAAATAAAATGAAAAATCTTTTAAATGGCTGCTGATTTTAAACAAGTTACCAATCAGAAAAGATCATAACAACAATGACATCTGTAACATTTGCAGGGTTCCTGAATCAATTAGACATATTTTTTTTGAGTGTAGCATTGCTAAAGAAATCTAGTTATTATTTGGTATTCAATTTCTTGTTCAATTTACTATTTTAGATGTTACAATTGGATACATTAAATATCTAAAAAAGGACTCTAACCTTTTCTGGTATGTTCTTACATCTGAGATTTTATGGCACATTTGGAAATTAAGAAATGAAGATAAATTTCAGAGCTCAAGTAGGGCCCTTACTGAGTCTTTTCGTGGACTCACCCTTCATCGAATTCTCTTGCAGGTAGTAGTAACAATGAATGTGGAAAAGAACAAATTCTTCAGATTCATAAAGGATGGAAATGCAAGGATGTTCCTTCATGAGATGGAGAACGGGTATAAATGGAAAAAGACACTCAAAGGGAAGAAAGAAGTGGACTTGGCTATGGAGACCCTGCAAGCAGAGGTAGCTAGAGTGAGAGACCCTATCAGAGACCAGATCTAGATTCTTACAGAGCTCCTTGATGGAAAACAAGCCATTGGATGGAGGGCCCCAGGGGTTGGACCACATGGATGGAAGCTCCGCAGGATCAAATCCTTCAAGGATAAGTGACATGGATGGATGCACCCTTTTGTACCTCATGGATGGTTGTTCCATTTTTGGCATAAATACTGTCGTACTATATGTATAAACTTCTATATCTCTATTTATATTTTAGGTAAAAGTGTTAAACTAGTGATGGCTGGACCTGCTGTCCAGATTGAGATATACTGGTGAATCTGTAACTGTTTTTTTGTAACAGTCTTATCCCCTTATATGCAATATAAAAAAAAAATTAAAAAATAAATAAAATGTATTAGTAAAAATAATAATAGATCAAAATAAATTATGATAAATTTTAAAATGAATATTAATTAATAAAAAAATAAATTAAATACTATAATTACACATTTGTAATAAAAAATAAGATAATTTAAAAAATTATAAGATAGAGAATTTCATCCCTTAAAATTACATTTTACACATTAAATTACTTCACAAAAAAATACTTGGTCACCTCTTTCTTACAATGAGGAAGGAAAAAAAGAAAAGCTAAAACCAAGTAAACATATCGAATTTCATATATTACCCATTGAAATATTTTCATCATCATTAACACCAACAATTTCTAGCTCGCTTCATGCTTATGGATTTACAATGGCCATATACTAATAGAAAACTTTGTCATTATACTAAAAAAACCCTCTATACAGTTGTATCTACTTCTATCTGTTAACCTCTTATACACCCATCAATAGCTAAAATTACATCATACAAATCGAAGGCTCTCTTTCTCACCCTCTTATTTAAAGTCAATACTCCAATCACAATAGAGAATCCCAATCCATAACTCAATCCAAGTCTGATAGCCCATCCTATCATTTCACCATCTAAATTCTCTGCTTCACCAATTCTCTCAATACTTGTGTAGTTGCCATAGCCAGAAGAGTTGTTGCAGATGGTTATTGGTAAATGGAATCCCACTTAGCTTAGGATTGCCTAAGTAGGATGAAATATTGGTGTCGACCACGAAAAGCTTTCACATAAAATTTAGATCACTGGAAAACATAGACCAGATCATATGACTCACACAAAAATAGAACATACTTAAAAAATACAAAAATAATAAAGAAATCAGGGGCACAAACTAAATTTTCGGAGTTGAGATGTTTTCAAGCAAAACATTTTTTTAAAATCTATGTTGAATGTCAAGCAATTTTTTTAATTGTTGTTTATTCATGCGATCTTTGAACACTAAGACATATTTGATAACAAGTTAAATTATATAAAATTTAATTATATATTTGAATAATTTTGTATAAATTTTAACTGTTTATCATTATAAAATTATATAGGTAATAGAGTTTTGATAAAAAAATAATTTTATTTTATGAATAAAAAATTAAATATGATTATATAGTAATTAAATTCAAGTTTCTAATATATTTAAAAAAAATTGTTTGTGAATCTCATTTATTAAAAAAAAAATCACACAGAGTAGAAACATCATTTTTGGCGAAACTCATCCAAGGATTGGCAACAAAATTTCAAATTGTTTTGTTTTAATTTTTTCTTTAATTTGGCTAATGTTTATATCTATCCATATTGAAATAGAAAATATTGTATATTCATGTCCTCTTGTTTTATGTTTTAGGCCTAATTTGATTAGGTTATCTTTTATGTATTGATTAGTATATGTCCTGACATAATTTTACATCGAATTTCAATGATTTTATACTAATCTCATTCTATCTCCATACATCTCAAAGGTGTGAACATAATCAAAAATCTCTACCATTAGTTAGCATGATGTTTTCATAGTCCAAGAAGAATTGATATTATTACTTTTGATTTTAGCAATGCATATTTATGAATCGACAGTTTGATTTTAACTAAGTGTGATCCAAAATGTTCATTGCAAAGAAAAAACAATTAAAACCAAAAGTAATCATATCAAGTCTCCACCATTCATCATCCTATATTAGACCCACAAATGCATAATTCACGTAGGTCACTCACATGCATGCATATTTGAACCTAACAATTTAAAATTGGATTGATAATTTCATCCCTTTTTTTACCATTATTATTCAATTAAAGTCTAATTTATTCCACATTACAACCTAGGTTAGTGTTTGTAAGGACTAATTTCACTTCATTTAAATTATCATGAGATAATCAAAATAATATTTACATGAAAACATAATAGAAAGATCATGTAACATCCTAATAAGGGCATCATTAGCTTGCAACATCATTCTAGGTGTCCTACATAATTTCTTCAACGTCTTTAATCCTCATTCATCACCATTAATTTAGTCTACTTAATGCACTAGCTAATAAGAACATAACCCTTGCTTACTAAGTTCCTAGAAATGGTGTCTATAAACACCACCCTACTTGATTCATGTGATACTAAACAAGATTACACACTAGTATTAATCATCTCTAAAAAATACAAAATCTAGCATGCAACTCCACGCACCATACACTATGCAGATAGGTCTAAGAATCATATCACACCAACGCATGTATTTCCCTATAACATGTGTTGTCCCTACTTTATATCAAGAACCATGAAACATCATCAAATTTAGCTCCTTGATTCATTCACCATTCTTGTAACACTTGGAACCATGATGCACAACTCATAAGAAACATCCTAAATCTTGAATAGATTTTTATATTATGTGTCACTCATGAAATGTCAGGGATCATGCCACAACTTTATGGATGATTCTATTTCAGTTTCATGCAACATTTGTAATTATTCCTCTTAATGAACACATGCCACTATTTATATTTCAATATATATTATCAAACAACATTTTAAAATACCACACAATCCTCCAACACAATTTTTGGAGCCATTACATAATATTGGTCATCTATTTTCATATTAAGAAACTAGAATTCTAACCATCAAAAGATGAATTCTAACACATGGAAGCTTAACAATTTCAACATCCATAATGAGATTTGTCTTAATGAACATGTACACAATATATAAATGTACATCTATAACACAAGAAAATAATTGTAAGAATATATTTTGACATAAGAAAAATAGGAAAGATAGGAGGAAATACAAACATTTATCTTCCTTGTGAGTATACTATGTACCCAACATGTAGATTAATAAGATTGTTTATTCTATTTTTTAAATTCATTCTTTATATAAACCTTTGTTTCTATATTCCTTCAACTTTCATATGTCACAATTACATCCTTATTTAGATTATTATCTCTTGGACCACCTAAGATCTAGATCATTAGTATCAAAATGGTTCATATCCCATCTCCCTACAATGTTGCAATGGTTATAAGGATTATGATAGTTTGGTAAATATTTTTGTTATCATTATAAGGTAGAGGCAAGTAAATTTTTTTTCTTCTCTGAGACATTCTATTTTCTTTTTTGTATTTATTTAGACCACGAGAATCAAGTAGTCCCCTATAACTTGTAGTGCACTTGGTAAACTTTTTAAGGTAACCTATAATGTTCTTGCAACATGCCCTCTAGTAGCATGTGGGCGACAAGAGACTGGAACTTGTGATCTTGTGCCTACCATAGGAAGCTCTCACCAATTAAGCTAAGTGTCAAGCCTTGTCTTGTTTATATTTTTTTATCCCTTTCTACTATTTGTATATTTTTACTTTCTTCATTCCTTAAGTTTTATAGAGCAATTATGTTGTACTCTCCATTTCAGTCTTAAGTTGATAAATGGGATATTATGTTTATATTTAAAAATTTATATTTGAGCATGAATTGGTCTAAAGTTTACCCCAGAGCTCTGGATTACTTAATAAGCATGTTGGTAAAATTTATTCTCAATATCATGCCTAGATTTGAACACATTAAGTTTTCCATGTTTTTAAGTTTGAAAAAAAAGCTTCAAAGTCAATTTTGAACGCCTTAGAGGCATTTTTGGGTCTGAAAGTGGTTGTAACTAACATATTGGGTTTTATCTTGTTAGAGAACTTCATGTTATTTTTTGTGCTTCAAGTGGTTTGTCAATCAAACTCTCAGATCAAAATTTATGACCTCTAGAACTTGGGTCTCTTGAAATGGGAAATATAAAAATGTATTGGAACATAAATGATTTGTAAAAGGGAGTTACATGTGTTTGTGTGTGTTTTATCACATCACAGGGAATCTTCAATTAAAAATAATTTGGACACCACTTTTAGCTGGTTTTAGCTCATGGCTTTCTAATACCATTTGATATTTTCTTGTATTGTCCATTTGACAATTTGTTGTATTTTATATCCTATAAACTAGGTGCATGAGATGTAGGTTATGTGTAAGAGTCTTATAGATATTTAATTACCTTTGTATGTCTAGCTACTGTTACTTCTATGAGAATATTGCAATGCAAGTATATTGTATTCTTTTGTTTCTTTCTAAATAATAAATTGGGTATCTTTGGAGTGTTTTATTTTTCTTTTGAAAGGATTTTCCCCATGTAAATCATTGTTTTTGAAATATCCTATAGGTATACTATAAACTAGGTGATGTTTTTCTAAATCATTTGTTATATCCTATAAATTAGGTGCATGAGATAGAGGTAATGTGTAAGAGTCTTATAGGTATTCAATTACCTTTGGATGTCTAGTTAGTGATACTTCTAAAATGCAATAAAAAATTAACCAAACACTTCCTTAACACATTTTACCCTACACTATTCTAGCACATAAACTCATCAAATCATGAATTTTGATAACAATAATGTCAATATCATTAAAAAGAATCAAATAGTAAAATAATAGTATAAGATTGTAGCATTGTAAATTGTACACCCTTAATTTGGCGGTACAATTCAATGCTTAGGGTAGCACCTGCCTTAATGTGTTGCATTTTGTATTTTAAATTCTCTTTAAGCATTTAATTAATCAATTTAATTAAATCTAAAATCCTCTTTTATCACTTCACACATCATAAAAATGGGCCCTTAACTATAAGTGCACCCCTTTTTATTTTATCTTTTTACTTAATCCATTCAACAAAGCCCTAATTTTGTCCTATTTCGACCTTCAAGGCTTGATTTCACATATCTAAACATCTTGAATCATCGCATCGATTTGGGGATCACCTTATAATCATGATACCTTGCATCACTAAAAATTTGGAAAAAACTTGGTCAGACCGATGTGGTTGACATCGGTCCCTACTTTTTCTCCTCAAATTTTAGGATCATGTTTTGGAAATATTATAATGTTTAAAATCTACTTGGTGTGAAATTATATGATTTCTACTTCGGCCTATGTTCAAAACCAAAGTTAGAGTTTCATATATATAACCTTTCCTTTCCTCATTTGAAGGATCCGACAACTCTAGCAATTGAAAGAGCCTCTTTTGAAGTGAAAGTGCAAGTTTATGTGAAGTATTAAATTATAAAATCAAGCTTCTTATCAAGTCTACATCAACCATTTTCATCACCAATTGAAGCTTTGAATATATTGAAGAATAATAGGAGATCATGAACTATTGATTGGATTGTACCTCTCCCTTAGGGTTTAGTATGATTTCATGTTGTTTTCATATCTTTGTATGAGTTTCATAATATTTATTTTCAGATCTACATTTCTTCTTTAGATCCACTTTTGTATTTATGATTTGAAGCATTCTCATTTACATCATGCTCATTTAGGGTTGTATACTCATACCATAGGATAGAAATCTTATTCTTACATTTTAGAACATTTGGGATCTTATACAAACATAAGGTTCTTACACACACATTTTCAATACATTATTGGCTATTGTGGAGGTGAAAATCACCAAAACAAGGGGTTTGAGTAAGGTAAAATGCGATATAGCCACCCAAACACCATTTTTCAAATTGCAAGTGTAGGTACAGGAATCTAATGGACACATGATCTTTTGGAAAGACAGAGCTCACAAGTGCAATCCCAGATCCAAAAATAGGCCCCAAAAAACTAGGACCAATGCACCCAACACCCTAGTCCTTATCATTTTTCTGCAGTTTTTAGCAGTTCAACTTGCAAGGATCTTAATCTATAGTTTTTAAGATTCCAGCTTAGTGCAACATTAGAGACCAAGGCACCTAGCACCCTAGTCCTGCTCAGTCAGGCTCAAATTTTGGTGACAGGTGCATGCCTGAGTTTAATTTCTTGTTCTATATTTTGTATCTCAGTGTCAGGTCTGGATTTTTTTATATTTCAATTTACATTTGCACTTCTAGTCATCTTCCTAGCTTAAGTTATCATATAATTACATTTTACACATCTCCTCTTCATAGAAGCAAACAAATATAAGCCCTAAAGATATTCCTTGACTCTCTCTTGAAAGAAGTAGTCAAAGTGAATCTCCTAGGCTCTTTTGTATTCCAATGTGTGCATGAGAGTGGGATTAGGTCTTAGTTTACTAGATTCTATTTTCATCCTACAGGAAGATCAATAATTTGGAAGTGTGCCTAAATTAACTTGACATAAATTGCAAGAACCTAGTCCCAAAGAGGAAAGCATAAACTATGGAATTCATGTTGAATAAATATTTACAATTAAGTGTTTGGTAGAAGGAGATGACTCTCTAAGTCTAGTGAGATTATTAAATATAGAAAGGGAAATGAAGCCACTTAAACTATAGGATTTGAGCCAAAGGCTTCTTAAGTTAACAAGATTTGAAATTGTAGAAGTAATCATAACATTTGGTTCATTGGAATAAAGGTGAAGACTAACAATGCAAGAAAGTGTGTCCCTTGAAGGTGGGATTACCCCAGTTGACATGTTGTAAGATAGCTAGACCAATTCAAAAGGTTTAGAGATATTGACCATGTAGAGAGGAATCTCAACTTCAATAGAGGTATCATACGGATCAAGGCACTTCAAGGATGACACATTCCGTATAGTAGATGCAATCTCACCATCAATTCTAGTATCTAAGAGAATAAGATCCTTTAAGGATGACATATTCCCTATAGCATTTGGAATCTCACCTTCGATAGAAGTATCAGACATATAAAGACTCTCCAAGGATGACACATTCCTTATAGAAAATGGAATCTCACCTTCAATTTTGATATTTGATAGAAGAAGATCCTTCAAAGATGACATATTCCCTATAGCAGCTGGAATCTCATCTTTTTTTTTGTATTTGAGAGAAGAACATCCTTCAAAGATGACATATTCCCTATAGCAGTTGCAATCTCACCTTCAATTTTGGTCACTAATAGATCAAGATTTTGCAAGGAAAACAAATTCCCTATAGAAGTTGGAATCTTACCTTCAATTCTTGTTTGTGAATCTCTTACATTTAAAATAAAAAAATTATAGTCATGCATAAAGTAGAAACATCCTTTTGTTGAAACCGATTCAAGGATTGGCAAGAAAATTTTGAATTTATTTTTTTAAATTTTTTTCTTTAATTTTGCTATTTTTTATGTCCATTCATAATGTAATAGAAAAAATTGTGTATTCATGTTTATGCCCATCCATAATGTAATTAAAAAAATTGTATATTCATGTCCTTTGCTTTTATGTTTTAGATCTACTTTGATTAGGTTGTCTTTTATGTATTGATTAGTATATGCCTTAGCATACTTTTACATAGAATTTAAATAATTTTATCCTAATATCATTCCATCTCCATGCATCTCAAAGGTATGAACATGATAAATAATCTCCACCATTAGCTGACATGAGTTTTCCCAAGTCCATGAAGAATTGATATTGTTGCTTTCAATTTTAGGAATGTATACTTGCCAAACGATATTTTGGTAAATTAATGGTGTGATGCAAAAATTGATTGAAAAAAATAACACACTTGAAACCAAAGTAATCATATCTAATATCCACCATTCATTATCCTAGTTTAGACCCACAAATGCATAAATGACATAGGCCACTTCTATCCATACGTATATGAACCAAACACTTTAAAATTGGGTTGATAGTTTCATCCATTTTTAACCATTATGATTCAATTAGATTGCAATTTATTTGACATTACAAGCTACGTTAGCGTATTTAAGCACTAACCTTCATTTAAAATATCATCAGATAATCAAAAAAATATTCACATGAATGCATAATATAAACACCATGGAGCATCTTAGTAAGGGCATCATTAGCTTGCAACATCATTCTAGGTATTATACATACTTTCTCAATGTCTTTAATCATAGTTCATCACCATTAGTTTAGTCCACTTAATGGGTAAGATAATGAGAACATGACCCTTTCTTACTAAATTGTTAAATGGCATGCCTATAAACACTACCGTACTTGATTCATGTGCTACTACACAAGATTATACACTAGTGTTAATCATACCTAAAATAATACACATTTTGGCATGCAACTACATGCACCATACTCCATGCAAATTGTTCTAATAATCATGTCATACCAACACATGTAATTCCCTTTAACATTCATGTTCATTATTTTATATCAAGAATCATACAACATCATCAAATATAGCTCCTTGATTCACGCACCATTCTTGTAACACTCAAACTTCATGGGCCACAACTCATAAGAAACATCTTGAATCTAAAATAAATATTTATATTATGTGTCACTTGTGAAATATTTGTATCTTTGTATGAGTTTCACAGTATTTATTTTCAGATCTACATTATTGCTTTAGATCCACTTTTGTATTTATGATTTGAAGCATTCTCATTTACATCATGTTCATTTAGAGTTGTATGCTCATATCATAGGATAGAACTCTTATTCTTACATTTTAGCACATTTAGGATCTTATACAAACATAAGGTTCTTACACACACATTTTCAATACATTATTGGCTATTGTGGAGGTGAAAATCACCAAAACAAGGGGTTTGACTAAGGTAAAACACTATATAGCCACCCAAACAACATTTTTCAAGTTGCAGGTGCAGGTACAGGAATCTGATGGACTCACGATCTTTCGGAAAGATAGATCTCACAAGTGCAGTCCCAGATCCAAAAATAGGCCCTAGAACACTAGGACCAAGGCACCCAGCACCCTAGTCCTCAACATTTTTCTGCAGTTTTTAGCAATTCAACTTGCAAGGATCTTAATCTATAGTTTTTAAGATTCCATCTTAGTGCAGTATTAGGGACCAAGGCACCTAGTACCCCGGTCCTGCTCAATTAGGCTCAAATTTTGGTGACAGGCGCACGTGTGAGTTTAATTTCTTGTTCTATACTTTGTATATCAGTGTCAGGTCTGGATTATTTTATATTTAAATTTACATCTGCACTTCTAGTCATCTCCCTAGCTTAATTTATCATATAATTACATTTTACACATATCCTCTTCATAGAAGCAAACAAATATAAACCCTAAAGATATTGCTTGACTCTCTCTTGCGAGAACTAGTCAAAGTGAATCATCTCCTTAGGCTCTTTTGTATTCCAATGTGTGCATGAGAGTGGGAGTAGGTCTTAGTTTACTAGATTCCATTTTCATCATACACGAAGATCAATAATTTGGAAGTGTGCCTAAATTAACTTGACATAAATTGCAAGAACCTAGTCCCAAAGAGGAAAGAATAAACTATGGAATTCATGTTGAATAAAAATTTACAATTAAGTGTTTGGTAGAAGGAGACAACACTTTAATTCTAGTGAGATTATTAAATATAGAAAGGGAAATGAAGCCACTTAAACTATAGGATTTGAGCCAAAGGCTTCTTAAGTTAACAAGATTTGAAATTATAGATGTAATCATAACATTTGGTTCATTGTCATAAAGGTGACGACTAACAAGGCAAGAAAGTGTGTCCAATGAAGGTGGGATTACCCCAGTTGATATGTTGTAAGATAGCTAGACCAATTCAACAAGTTTAGAGAGATTGACCATGGAGAAAGGAATCTCAACTTCAATAGAGGTATCATATGGATCAAGGCACTTCAAGGATGACACATTCCCTATAGCAGATGGAACCTCACCATCAATTTTGGTATCTAAGAGAATAAGATCCTTTAAGGATGACAAATTCCCTATTGCATTTGGAATCTCACCTTCGATAGAAGTATCATACATATAAAGACTCTCCAAGGATGACACATTCCCTATAGAAAATGGAATCTCACCTTGAATTTTGATATTTGATAGAAGAAGATCCTTAAAAGATGACATATTCCCTATAGCAGCTAGAATCTCACCTTCAATTTTTGTATTTGAGAGAAGAAGATCCTTCAAAATTGATATATTCCCTATAGCAGTTGCAATCTCACCTTCAATTCTAGTCACTAATAGAAAAAGATTTTTCAAGGACAACAAATTCCCTATAGAAGTTGGAATCTTACCTTCAATTCTTGTTTGTGAATCTTTTACATTTAAAAAAAAAAAATTATAGTCGTGCATAAAGTAGAAACATCCTTTTGTCGAAACCAATTCAAGGATTGGCAAAAAAATTTTGAATTTCTTTGTTTTAATTTTTCTATTGTTTATGTCCATTCATAATGTAATAGAAAAAATTGTGTATTCATTTTTATGTCCATCCATAATGTAATTAAAAAAATTGTATATTCATGTCCTTTTCTTTTATGTTTTAGGTCTACTTTGATTAGGTTATGTTTTATGTATTGATTAGTATATGTCTTAGCATACTTTTACATAGAATTTCAATAATTTTATCCTAATATCATTCCATCTCCATGCATCTCAAAGGTATGAACATGATAAACAATCTCCACCATTAGCTGACATGAGTTTTCCCTAGTCCATGAATAATTGATATTGTTGCTTTCAATTTTAGGAATGTATACTTGCCAATCAACATTTTGGTAAATTAACGGTGTGATGCAAAATTTTGATTGAAAAAAATAACACAGTTGAAACCAAAGTAATCATATCTAATATGCACCATTCACTATCCTATTTTAGACCCACAAATGCATAAATGACATAGGCCACTTCTATGCATGCATATATGAACCAAACACTTTAAAATTGGGTTGATAGTTTCATCCATTTTAAACCTTTATGATTCAATTAAATTGCAATTTATTCCACATTACAAGCTACGTTAGTGTATCTAAGCACTAACCTTCATTTAAAATATGATTAGATAATCAATAAAATATTCACATGAATGCATAATATAAAAATCATGGAATAGCTTAGTAAGGGCATCATTAGCTTGCAACATCATTCTAGGTATCATACATACTTTCTCAATGTCTTTAATCATAGTTCATCACCATTAGTTTAATCCTTTTAATGTCTTTAATGAATTTGAGTGAAAATAGTACATTTAGCATATGTGTATGAAAAATTATAATACTTCATTTGATTAAACATCGAATAATTATAAAAAATGTCAAATAGAATATTCATATGAACAAAAATTAATTCTTGTGAGTTATTCCTCCTAAAATTTAAATGAATGATTTTTACTCAAAATTTTAAAAATGAAAATTTCTTAAAGAATTATTTCCTCATCATTTTACTTATATATTATTAATAATGAATTAATTGTAAAATTTTCAATTTTTTACCCTTTGAAATTTTGTATTTCATTTTTCTTAAATGTTTTGGAAGGATTTTTCCTTAGAGGAAGTTGAGTATTCCTAATTCTAAAGGTAAATGCATTTTAATCAAATTAGTATTAATAATGGATGAATGGTAAAAGTTTGAATGCTTGACCCTTCTAAATAACACCTAAAATTTTGAGACATAGTAGTACTAGATGTGAAAGGAATTATCTAATGCTTTCACCAATGTAAACATCACCTAAAATTTTGTGTTTCATTTTTCTTAAATGGTTTGGTAGATTTTGTCTTTAGAGGAAAGTTGAATATTATTGATATTGAAAGGAACTTAATGTTTAAATGTTCTTGAATCAAAATTTTAACAATAGAAGGTGGGTAAGGAAAATTCCAATATCTTACCCTACCAAATATCAAGGAAATATAATAAATGTTAAATAAAATGTTCATATTCAAAAAATGAATTATTGTTAGTCACTACTACTAAAATATAAATCAACACTTGACTAGAAAATTATACAGCCAAATTTTATACTATTGTATTTAAAGTAGTTTGATAAATTTTATCTCTACAAAGTTAAGTTTAATCAATCTTAAGAAATACACGATCACTAAATGTATTTAAGTTAAAGTAACATTATTAATAGATAGTAAACAAAAATTCCAATTCTTTATCTATCTAAATATCATCTAAATTTTTAACACAAAAATAATACTAATACTAGATGAACGAGGAAAGATTCAATACTTATATAATGTAAACATCACCTAAAATTATTACATTTTCTTGAAATAATTTGGTAGCTTTTGTCTTTAGAAAAAAGTCACGTACTCTTGATTTTGAAAGTCTACTATTGAATGTATTTGAATAAAAATAATATCTGTAACAGATGAATAAGTGAATGCAGATGAATAAGTGTATGTGAATTGTTTCATACGACAACGAGAAGAGGATCATTGCCAACTAACAAAGAAAAAAGTCATACGGCAATGAATTTTCTTCGTCTTACATCCCGCAATGATAAACTTTATTTGTCACTACCCGCAAATTAGGAAGTTGAGTATTCCTAATTCTAAAGCTGAGTGTATTTTAGTCAAATTAGTATTAATAATGGATTAATGATAAAAGCCTCAATGCTTGACCTTTTTAAACACCACCTAAAATTTTGAGACATAGTAGTACTAGATTTTGTGTTTAATTTTTCTTAAATGGTTTGGTAGATTTTGTTTTAGAAGAAAGTTGAATATTATTGATATTGAAAGGAACTTTATGTTTAAATGCGCTTGAGTCAAAATTTTAATAATAGTAGGTAGGTAAGGAAAATTCCAATATCTTACCCTACCAAACATCGAGGAAATATAATAAATGTTAAATAAAATGATCATGTTCAGAAAATGAATTATTGTTAGTCACTACTACTAAAATATAAATCAATACAGTTTACTAGAAAATTATACAATTAAACATCACGCCAAATCTTATACTATTTTATTTAAAGTGGTTTGGTAGGCTTTATCTTTACAAAGTTAAGTTTTATCAATCTTAAAGAATACACTATGATTAATTGTATTTAAGTTAAAATAACATTATTAATGAATAGTAAACAAAAGTTTCATTTCTTTATCTATCTAAATATCATAATAAATTTTTGAGGCAAAATAGTACTAATACTAGATGGACCAGGAAAGATTCAATACTTATATAATGTAAACATCATCTAAAATTTTGCATTACATTTTCTTGAAATAATTTGGTAGTTTTTGTCTTTAGAAAAAAGCCACGTGCTCTTGATTTTGAATCAAAATAATATCCACGTGCTCTTGATTTTGAATCAAAATAATATTGAATAAGTGAATGAAGACGATAGGTATGTGAACCATCGTACGGCAATGAGAAGAAAAAAAATCATTACCAACCGATAGATGAATTTTCTTCATCTTCCATATTTTCCGAACCCATGTCATACGACAGTGAATTTTTTTCATCTTACATCATTTTTCATTATGCTATAAATCAAATTTAAATGAAAAAAACTTGTTACAAACAATAATTATAAACTTTATCTGTGACTACCCGCAAATTTTATCCTACAATATTTTGTGGCTTTTATGTCTTACAAAGGGGTAACATGCATATTTAAATTTTAGTTTTTTATTATGCAACCATGATTCATCATCATTTTATATTTTAAATCTTGTAAAAATAAGGTTTTTTTTTTAAAGGCTAAAACCCATGTTTTTTCATGAGTGCACTAGTCATCAAGTTTCAACTCTTACACAACCTAGAATTCTATAAAACATCTGATACGTTTTGGATACACTATGATAATATCAATTAGTGGATATGAATAGGATGGAAATCTTACATGAGCTATTTTGTATCTTCTATGGTATGAGCTCTATAGTCTATCCAAATATGTATCCTTGGAACCATGTGTGGACATCCATCAAAGGTTAAAATAAGGGGTATTTTTAGTAAATGATGTAGCAGAAAGTTCCTAGTAGACATGTATGCAAAAGATAAAATTCTAGATAATACATGTGAGAAATATGAGAAAATGTCTCAAGAAATTATAGGTTATGTAGGTTTATTAGACCTTACCTCTTATTAACTTCCTATTATATATATCTAAAGAATATTTTTCTTCACATCAATATCATTTGAAATTTATAATAAAACTATTATTCTTAACATTATTTCCCTCTTGTAAATATTTAATTTTCTACCATTATCACATCATCATCTCATCTACAACCTAGTTTGACACCTACCTCCATGATTTAATCTAATGTGTTCATTTATAACTATAGTATCCCTTATCATAGCTACCGATTATATGTCCACATCAACAAATACACATGCATAATGCATTTTTTCCAAATACATCTAGAGTCTCATATCATTCTAAATATGCACACATATCTCTTATTTTACTATCATCCATATATTTTTCATCCTTTGGCCATACCATAACCATATATTTTCCTCATAGATTATATCATAGCTTACGCACATACCATATCCTCATCTACATTCATATCATAGCATCCTCTTTTGACATATCATCTTCATATATATCCATATCTTAGATCACTCACTCTACCTTTCACATCCACATAATATCATTCCTAGTACATAATATAGACTTCTACCATAGGTGGTCATTCGTGATCAAATATTCCACTTCTACGTATTCATATTCTCGGTTAGGTTATCACCTAAACCTATAATGTACCTTAATCTACATCCATATCATAATATCCATTGTCACTTACATTATATAGCATGCATCCATTGCCATATATTTCAACCATCATATACCATTACCCTATCTAATTCAGAGGTGTCTACTTTCGCATGCATCCATAACCTAATTCAAACAATGAAATCCATCCACATCATAAACATCCATTTTAATTTTCTAAACACCCATTATCCAACATCTTTGACCATCATTCACATAAACTTTTCTTTTCACCTCCATATCATACCACCACTTTGTCAAAACCATACAATCAAGTACATTAATATTCATATTCATATATAATCCTTCCTAGACAAGCATACCTTACGTTTGACCATCACTTACATCTGTTTTATACCCCATCCATTTTAATTAAATTGGAACATACATCCATCACCATAGGTTTCGATAATTATCTATATACATCATATACTAGTATTCTTATTTAGTTATAGGTTTCGATCTTCACATAGATTCATTTGACATAAGTTAGACTACTAACCCCATCCACATCATAAACATCCATTATCATTTAATATATGTCCATTATTTTAAATTTTTGACAATACTTTATTTACACTTTACTTTTCATATCCACATTATCACAGAATTTAACATCCATAGTCACATATCATCCTTCATAGACATTAATATCTTCGACTAGGCAATGACTGATATCCCTATCATACCAATATTTACATCTACACCATACCTCCATTATAATATCCATTGTCATTTACATTAGCATATGCATCTATTATTGTACGAATCAACCTTCATACACCTTTCTTTTGTCCACAACCTAGGCTGGAATGTACATACACAATCACATTTTTTATTTACATTCATACAAATACCATATCACTATTTGCATTGAAAGTATATCACACAAGTTTTGTCATCTAATAATTCTATCACATTATCATATACATCCATAATTATAAACTTAGACTATTAGCGACATTCACATCCAACTATCATCCTTGTTTTACAACTCCATCCTACACCCATAGCATAACATATCATATCATATTCTATCATGTATCATACTACACAAAACATTCTTCCTACATCGACATAGCTCAACCATTCATACATATACATAAAACATCCTCATTCATATCATCCCAAGTATCATCCATTTCGGTCTTGTTGGCATAACAGTGCCCCAACATTCCAATTACATAAGGTTATTATTTATAGTGAGTTTAAAAATATGTCCAAAAATTTCCTCTCCAATTTGAATGCCTTAAAGAAAATTTTTGGGACCAAGAGTGGTTGTAACCAATGTAGCGAGTTATGTATTGATAGAGAACTTCATGAGATTTTTGAGAGTTCAAATAGGTCATCAATCAAAAAATTTGATCAAAACTTATGGCGTTTCAAATTTGGATCTCTTAAAATACGAGATGCAAAAACTTGTTGGATACATAAAGGAGTTGTATGGGGGAGTCACACATGTTAGTACGTATTTTTATAGATCATAGGGAATCCTGGATTGGAGATAATTTGGGTACCATTTTTGGGTTATTTCCAGTTTTTATTTTATATTGTTGATTTATGGTTTCATGGGTAAAAGGACAAACCTGTATCACACTTTTATAAAGGAAGTGGCCAACACAACTAAAACTATTCAACTTTGATCGCATAAAAGTAGAATTTGTAATTTGAATTTCAAAATGACATAAACTAATGAAATGTAAAAATATTATTGAAATTTATGCCTGTTATGTTTTGAATATTAAAAAAAACAATTTTTTAATATATTTAAAGGCATAATTTTTATTGTTGAAAATTAGGGGGTCTAGTCGGTGTCACCAAAAAGAATGAAAAAACACCTTTTTGGGGGGATTTCAATTATCCAAATAAATGACATGCATATGCAGTGTAGAAAAAAAGAAAAATTAAATTTTGATGTATTTTTTTCCTCATAACAACATTTTAAAGTCCAACATAGCTGAATTTTATACTTTTCATTTATTGTCACTTTTTGTCTATTAAGTTTATCATTACCAAAAAACAAATTATACCCTTTTGGAAAAGATTTTATCCTCTAGTGAAAAATATATTTTGTAAAATATTTTAATATGATTTAATATTTTTTTTAATTTAAAATTAGCCTATTCTCAAATTTAAAAACCTACTTGCAATATTTAAAAAATAAATAATTAAAATTATCAAAAAATTAAAAAAATATACATGTCTAGATTCTTGACTTTGAGCTCTACCAAAGGGTATTCTTAGATTTGTTATTGTAGAAAAATATAGCAAAAGTGAAAAGTTAAAAAATTTATTGAAAAATGATTATGTGGTTGTCACTTAGGATGCCAATAAGCATGTTTGGCTAGATTTATTTTGGTAAAAATTATTTTGGCCAAAATGGTTTCAGTCGAACCTCTTTCAACTGAAACAAGAAGTTGTTGGTCCACAACGGTTTCCTAGGCGACCACGATCCTATATGATGTTTTCTTTCCTATGATTTTTTTTTATTTACAAGTAAATTTGGAAGTAAATTGAACATATATTTGAACGTGAATTTGAACGTAAATTTGAAGCTAAATTTGAACATTAATTTGAAGGTGAATTTGAATGTAAATTTGAAGGTATATTTTGTATGAAACTTGTTATTTCCTTTATCCAGATTTAAGTTTATTAATTTAGACAATAGGTTAATATTAATATCTAATTGTTCAGGTGACCTATTATTTATAACATATTGATACAATCATATTTTCTTTAAAATAATGCCAAAAATTAGGAAATTTACTTGGACATTGTTTATTATAACAACATTATATGAATGGGAGTTTTTTTTTTTTTATTAAATAAAGAAAATATCTATATCTTCAATTAATTATGGATTAAATAAAATAACGAGTCAATATAATGTTATGCTTATTTATAAAATTATTTTGAGAAATTCCTTTTATTTGTATTAACTATATAACTTAGGTGTTAATTTTGGCTACATATAGGTCCCATTTTGGAGACCTATTTTCTTTTATGACCTTAATAATTGGGAGTGTGCATTAGATTAGATAACACTTTTATTTGGTTCATTAAAAAAAGCCCTTGTTTCAAGTGTTTGGTGCGCTTGCACATGTTTGTTTGTATAACCCTAAGGTGTTTTGTGAAAGTAAACTACATAATTTTCCTAACATGGATATCTACATGATTATTTAGTACATGTGAATAGTTATACATAATTATTTTCCATGACATATTGTTCCTGGAAACTTTCATGAACCATGGAACTTCCCTAGAGGATAACCAAAGCATTCATCATAGGAGGTTTGGAAAGCATCTATGTTGCCTTATTATGGACATCGTTCTTGTACCTAATTACTAAATGAAATTTTTGAAGGAATCCCATCCATCTAAAGTGCCTACTTTGTTGTGATTTTGATTGTGAATGTAGATACTGTTTTGGTTGGTGATCAGTGTGGATGATTGTTTCTTTGCCCATTAGATAGTGCTTCCATTTTTTAACACTTTGAACTAGTGCATAAACTTCTTTATCATAAGTAGGATAGTTATTGACTAGAGATGTGAAATTTTTTAAGTGATAATTGGGAGTGTGCATTAGATTAGATAACACTTTGATTTGGTTCATTAAAAAAAGCCCTTGTTTCAAGTGTTTGGTGTGCTTGCACACGTTTGTTTGTATAACCCTAAGGTGTTTTGTGAAAGTAAACTACATAATTTTCCTAACATGGATATCTACATGATTATTTAGTACATGTGAATAGTTATACATAATTATTTTCCATGACATATTGTTCCTGGAAACTTTCATGAACCATGGAACTTCCCTAGAGGATAACCAAAGAATTCATCATAGGAGGTTTGGAAAGCATCTATGTTGCCTTATTATGGACATCGTTCTTGTACCTAATTACTAAATGAAATTGTTGAAGGAATCCCATCCATCTAAAGTGCCTACTTTGTTGTGATTTTGATTGTGAATGTAGATACTGTTTTGGTTGGTGATCAGTGTGGATGATTGTTTCTTTGCCCATTAGATAGTGCTTCCATTTTTTAACACTTTGAACTAGTGCATAAACTTCTTTATCATAAGTAGGATAGTTATTGACTAGAGATGTGAAATTTTTAAAGTGATAACATACCAGCTTACCTCCTTGCATTAGAACTGCTCCCATGGCAAACCCACTTGCATCAATTTCGATCTTGAATGGTTTTTGCCAATATAGAAAAGTTAGAATAGGTGCGGTGCTCAACTTCTCCTTCAAAGTGTTGAAATCCTTCTGTTGAGGTTCTGCCCACTGGAAATTTGTCTTTGTACTTGTCAATGCATGCAATGACAATGCTATATAGAAGAAGTTAGAAATAAACTTTCTCAAGTACTAAACAACTCCTAAGAAGCTTCTGACTTTGGTTACTGTACTTGGCTTAGGCCATTTTACAATTACCTGGACCTTCATAGGTTCAACTTTCAACTGGCCATTTTCTACGGCATAGCTTAAGTACACTATAGATGTCTTTGTGAACTCGCATTTTGACATCTTTACATAAAGTTTCTCTTTTCTCAAAATATCAAAAATGTTCTTTATATGATTTACATGATCATTATAGGACTCACTAAATACAAGGATATCATCTAGGTAGACTATTATAAATTCATCAATGAAAGGACGAAATACATCATTCATTACACACATGAAAGTGGTTGGTGCATTGCACAGACCAAAAGGCATTACCAACCATTCGTATAGTCCTTGTTTAGTCTTCAATGTAGTTTTCCAAATGTCATTTTCTGCAATCCTAATCTGATGATAACCACTTTGCAAATCCAGCTTAGTAAAATAAACCACATACTTTAGCTGATCAAGTAAATCATCAATACAAGGAAGAGGATACATGTTCTTTACCATGATCTTATTTAGGGCTTGGTAATCGATACACATCCTTCAAGACCCATCCTTCTTTGGCACTAGTCCAATCAGTGAGCCACAAGCAAATGTACTTGGTCGAATCACTCCTTTCTCGTCTAACTCTTGAACTTGTTTCTTGATCTCATCATTATGTAGAACAGATAAGTGATACATGTAGATATTAGGAAGAGGCATGTCCTACTACAAATGCATCTCACATTGGATCTCTCTCTTGGGGGGCAACCCCTTTGGTTCTTGAGAAAGGTCATCATATGTAGATATAATTTTGACCAACTTGGCCTTATGTTCTGGTTTACACCCCTTAAATTCCTAGGATTTATCATCATCCTTGGATTTTACAAGAATAAGTATAAATTTTTTACCCGCATTTACTAATCTTTTCATTTGACCAGTATTTACTAATGCAAGATTAGTTTTAAATTTATGCGATCTAACTATGTACTCTTTACCTTCTTTGAACAAATGATACTTATTATCCCCCCTATAAAAGATTGTCTGTCTATCAAAAAGATATGGACTTCCTAACACAAGCCCACAAGTATCCAAAGGTACTAAATATCCAAAGGAATTTTCTTTCTTTCCTCCACCCTAGACCAAAGGAATCTTTTCTGAAGTTTTTCAATAGTATATGCATATTTAGAGGGGATCTTGAATAAATTGAGAGAATACATCGGGAGGTTCTGAAGAGTGGTTTTGAGCAGCGAAATCTTACCAGCCTGACTAAGGAGGGTCCCCTTATAGCCATCCAACTTCCTATTGAACTGGTCAATTAGAGAGAATCAAAAGGTATCAGAAGGTTTAGGTCCTAGAGGAAGACCAAGGTAAGTGGAAGGAAACAAACCAATCCCGCATTCAAGAATGTTAGTAATCTTATTTTGCCTTGACTCCGGAGTATTAATAAAGTAGATGAAACTCTTAGCTCTATTGATCATCTATCCCAAGGCCTTTTCATAGAGGCCGAGGGTGGATTTAATGACTCTAGCCTCCCCAAAAAAAGAGCTCTCCAATAATATTGTGACATCCACAAACTACTAGTGAGAAAAAGTCATGTTAGTAGAGGAAGGCTTCAAACCTTTTAGAGATCCATCCAACACCTGTTTATGAATAAATCTACCCAGAATTTTGGCCATGATAGTAAACAAAATCGGGGATATAGGGCCGCGCTGCCTTAACCCCCTTGAGGTTCTAAAGAAATGAGAAGGTGACCCATTAACAATAATAGCAGTAGAAGCAGTAGAGATAAGATGCCAGATTATACCAATTGCTTTACCCGAAAATCCAAAGGCATAAATAACATTTTTCAAAAAACACCAATCCAACCTATCATAAGCCTTTGCAATGTCCAACTTTAGAAAAAAAACCTGGAGATTTAGCCTCCATCAACGAATGAATATTCTCATGAACAATATTGATGGAGTCAAGGATTTGTCTCCCTGGGACAAAACCATTATGTTGAGGACAGATCAGAAAGGGCAGAATCTATCGCATTCGCGAGGTGAAAACTTTGGAAATGATTTTGTAAAAGGAATTGCACAAGCTGATAGGTCTAAAAGCATCCAAAGAATTAACCCCATGCATTTTAGGAATGAGAACAATGAAGGTTGCATTTAATTCTTTAAGCAAAGATCTGGCTCCAAAAAACTCTTTAACAACATTAGAAACATCATTCTCCACAATATCTTAGAAGTGCTAAAAGAAGAACATAGGAAAACCGTCGGGGCCAGGGGCTATATTACCATCAAAGGAAAAGACAACAATTTTAATTTACTCATTTGAGGGAATAGCTACCAAATTGTGATTTTGATCTTCAGAGAGCACTTTACGAAATAATATCTGCTAGAATACTTTGGGCATCCAGATCCAACATAGGGTGTGCCTTTAGAAGCTCCCTAAAAAACTCAACATTAGCTTCACTAATATCCTTTTCCTTCTCTACCCTTCTACCATTTCTGACAAGGTGATCAATTCTATTAGCTGCTTTATGTTTAAGATTAGTGACATGAAAAAATATTGTGTTTCTATCACCGTCGTTAAGCCATAAATACCTTGATCTTTGTCTCTAAAACATATCTTCACGGGATATGATGCTATGGTATTTAGACAAGACATCACTTTCTTTGGAAAAATTATCACCCACATATCCTTCTTTTTGTATCTTATCCTGAATGATGCTCAACTCCACTTGAAGAGTTGATTTCTGCAAAAAACATATCCCCAAAGATCTCCTTATTCCATTTTCTAACCATCTCCTTCACAAATCTCAGCTTTTTAGCTATATGAAACATAGTTATACCATCAATTTGAACACTCCACCACTCCTTCACACTATTATACAAGCTAGGATGGGATAACTAGATCTTCTCAAATCTAAAAGGAAACATTCTATGCTGCTCGCCTTTGGGTTCAGCCATAAGACTAATAGGATAATGATTAGAGTTGACTCTAATCATAGTATTCAAAGAACAAGAGTGGTGTTGAAGCCACTCAATAGAAATTAAGGCCCGATCCAATCTAACTTGAATCAACACATCCCAAATCCATAATTTGACCAAGTGAAAGAGGATCCAGTCAAGTCAAGATCAATAAGGCACTGATCATTGATAAAAATAGCCAAATCCTATTTACTATCAAGCTGTATTTGAGAACCCCCAAATTTCTCAGCCTCCTGGAGAGGAGTGTTGAAATCTCCAACAAACAGCCAAGGGATGTTAGGATGCTTACAATGAATGGAAGAAAGTCTAGCCCAAAATTTTCTCCTAGAGAATTTGTTGTTAGACACAAAAATATTAGACAATATCCAAGAAAAACCATCCCGATATGTTTAAACAATGTAGCAACATGGTTATCATCATGACAAAGAGGAGCACCTTGGATTAAATAAGAATTCCACAGAGTGACAGCTCCTCCAGAAGCCCCATCAGAACTACTTCCTTGAGCCTCATAAAATTTAAAAAACTTAATTTTCTCCACTCTTTCTTTAGACATTTTAGTCTCTTGAATAAGAAAAATGTCTGGTCTATGATCCCTAGCCAAATTGTGAACTATGTCATGTTTATGACAACTATTCATACCTCTAATATTCTAGGATAAAATCTTCATTTCTTACCAGGAGAGTTAAAAAGACTTTCATGGATCGTCTTTTGTTATCCATCCATAATCTTTTGCATAGACATATGTTGTCTTTGCCACCTATTGTATTTCCTTCCTACACTCCGAGAAGGTCCACAATCCACTCCGAATCTGTTGCAAGTGGTGACACTAGCACCAGGTTTTTGCTGCATTTTCTTCTTCTTCTTTTCCACTTTAGTATAGTTCATGTAATCATAAAAATAAATCTGCTCCAAACTTATATTCTCTTTTTCCTTAGGGGAGCGCATGGAATCCAGAAAGACCATATTCTGGTCCAAATCAAAATGACCTCCATTGGAATTTTGAGATGAAGAATCACCCGAAGTGGGTTCCTTAATCAATCCTAAAAGAATATTTATAAAAGAAGAGCCTCAGACTGGTGAAGATTGATGGTCCTTGAAAGTGTAGATAGGGTTCACCCCTTCCCCTTCAAATTCACTCCGCCTTATACTAGGGGATATGCATCTGGATCCAACATCATTCGGGTTCATTTCTCCCTGCTCCAAATCATCTTCCTCATCAATATCAACTGTCTCAACAACTCTTACATTGTTTTCTTATTCCCCCTGTACCTCAACATTACATCAATCATCCTCTTGGTCCTCCTCTTTTGTCTCACTATTCTTCACTTCTTGTATGTTTTCTATACCATTTTTCTCCTGACCTTTCTCCTTAGTACCAATAATATGTTCAAAGTGATGAGTATCCTGCTTGACATTTCTATCCCTTTGGACCTCATTTTGCTTTTTAGGCATCTTGTTATCTTCTCCAACATTTCTATCCACCTGGATCTCATTAGGCATATCAAGCTTATTATGTTCCTTACAACCTTGAGCCTCATAAAGCACTTTCTTAGGCTTCCAAACCCTATGGTCTTTATTACCATTTTCATCTTTCTTATTTCTCTAAGTGCATCTCTTTGCCCAATGTCTAGCCTTCTTGCATAAAAAATAGACAAAAGGCAATGATTTATATTCAATGATCTGGAACAATGATCCTAGCTTCGAAATGAGTTCAACTTAGGAAGGAAGATCCTTAGATCTGCTAACCCCCACATATATCTTATCATAAACCATTCTTTTCCTTACTGTCATCATAGGGTCAATCGAGCGTAGTTCCCTGAACACTCCAGCAATACCCTTAAAGATATCTTCATGCCAATATTCTAAAAGAAGCCCCAGGAGTTTCACCCATACAAGAACTGTATCAAAAAAGGTATCTGACATATCCATATTAGGAGCCCATTTTTTTAGGGTTAAGGAAGATCTTCCCATAATCCATGGTCCCCCACTAAAGATCGTTGAGATATCTTCGACACAGGAGAACATAAACGAGAAAAATACCCACGTAAGAGAAAAGATATCGACCCATCCTTTGAGCTTCCATCTACGACTTACAAATACCCTTACCACATCAATGTTGGGTCTAGGCCCAAAAAATTTACCAATGAGGGTAAGCCCCATAATAGCAATATTATGGTCTATAACTTGATCCGGAATCGAAAGAGTCCCCTTACCACTGGCCTTATCACAAATGACAAAGACAGGGGGAAAGCAAGACTTCCTAGTCAGTTTGACTCCAAACAAAGATGCCCAACAATTCTCTATAGCACCAGCAAGAAAAGCGCGCTCAGTGGCCCCCTTGATAGGTTGACTCAACCGAGGATCACGTTAAGAGTCATGAGGAACTTCCTAAGAAGGTACTTTCCTAGTGGCACCGTCACCCGGGTCCACCTAAAATCTAGCATCCAGGCCCCTACCATCTTTAGATTCAACATCTCCCTATTTATCTAAGCCACCAGCTGGTAAAACTATAGCTCCCTGAAGCCCCAACGGAGGAGCAGAAAGAGTCACCATGGACAGGGAAGGTACAAAGTTCAAAATTCAAAAGTTTAAATTGGATTAATTGTTTTAGAGCTGATTTAGAAATATTTCGAAACTCAAATTCAACTTCATAGATCTCATTTTAATAAGATTACATAAATTTAGAGGTTTAAATCATAAAAAATCAAATTTATTTTGCTTAATTTGGTTTGTGGGTTGTACAATTTTTCACATCAATTTTTAGATCTAATTTTAAAACATTCATTATTGCACTTAATAGGTCTGATTTATTTTCAATTTCCCATATGATCACCTTTCTTTTCACTTATATCTATCAAAATCATGTGTTGGATAATGGCTTCTTTCATTTCATATTGCTTCTTTTCATTCATAGCACTTTGGCATATTTTGTTTTTAGAGTTTCAAAATTTATTCATTTCAATCAATTTGATCTCAAGGCTTTCATTTATAGTGCATTTTTTTTTTATGGTGATATTTTTAGGAAAGTGCATTTCATATATAGATCACCTTAAAGATTTTGTAGATCCCAATTCTAGAAATGCTAATGGAAAACCTAATACTTGTACCTCTCCCAGGGTATCTAATGTGAAGGAAGAAAGAGCTAATACTTCTATCAATAATCTCTCTAATGGAGAACAAGCATTTAAGAACAATATGACCCCATATTCTTCTCATACACATACCCTTGCACAAGGGGGGCAAGATCGAAATATTGGAGTTTTCATCTCTCTATATCCTCCTTATTCTCCTAGAGCCTATCTTAATCATCAAAACATTTGAAGAGAAGATGATGTTATAC
Source organism: Cryptomeria japonica (assembly GCF_030272615.1). Lineage (NCBI taxonomy): Eukaryota > Viridiplantae > Streptophyta > Pinopsida > Cupressales > Cupressaceae > Cryptomeria > Cryptomeria japonica. The sequence goes on along the minus strand of NW_026728901.1, from coordinate 478,096 downwards.
AATTAGTTCATGATGTATCTCTATACTTAACATTAACAAAAAATGAGGCCTTAGATGATAAGGATCTTCCTTCCCAATTTACCAAAGAGGATATGCATGATGAAAGAAAGGAAAATTCTCCTCAACAAGATATTCCTTGTTCATCTACTAATCCCTTCATTCTTTCTAAACATCCTTACACTATAAACTTCAAATAAATTTACTATAATGTTCCACCACCTTATCAATTAAAATATTTTTATGGGAGTTTCTTTAACATAATATCAAAATAAGGTTTTAGGGGATGAGGACTTGGAAAATTTGAACAAGGAATTAGAGTCCCTATAAACCCTTCTACATAAATTAGTATAGAAGGCCTAGGATATGATCATAAATCTCCTATGGATGACCTCCTTAGGATTCAAGACTTCAAATATCATCTTGCAAGACAACAAGAAATTTGTGTAGATAAAAGTGCTTCTTCTTCAAAACCTCCTTTTTGTTCATATCACTAGACTAATGATCACATTACCAATGATTGTCTTGATTTTAGAATGCAATGAACGGACTTATTGATAGTGGCAAAGTTAAAACCATGGATGACAAACCTTCTTCTTCCAACAATCATAATCCTACATCACAAAAGAATAAGCATACACCTATTGATGATCAAGAATAATTAGCTACTAGAATCTTTTGGAAATTGAAGTATGTCAAGAATGTTGTTTTTCCCTTTGTGAAGTTTAGCACTAAGCATAAAGAATGTAGTTGACATTGTCCTTTTTATCATGGTGGTTCTTATTCTTAGTTTAGTGCAGGATCATTGGGGGCCAAAAAGTGGAGATGTGAAAAAAATAGCCTTTTCCACTCGCCTAAAAACACAAAAATCCGTGTTGACTTTTTAATTGGCTTGGGTGTCAGTACACTTTGGCATGGTAAACACCTGGGCGAATTGGATACCCAATTTTTATAGGTAATTTTAAATTAAAAAATAAATTATATATTATATAATATAATATATATTATATAATACATTATATATTATATATTATATATTATATAATTTAACTATAAAAATTGGATATCCGATTTCTCTAAGACAATAAAAAAGGATGGAACTCCATGATTAAATGTATTTGAGTCAAAGTACTACTACTAATGGAAGGTTAACAAAAGTTCAAATACATATCTTGTTTAAACACCACCTAAAATTTTGTACTACATTTTCTTAAATTGATTTGGTAGATTTTGTCAATAGAGAAAAGTTAAAGTGTTATTTATTTTGAAGGAAAATCCTTGATTAAACACAATTGAATCAAATTAGTACCAATAATGAATAGGTAACCGAAATTCCAATGCTTGATCATTGTAAACATTACCTAAAATATTGTAATACATTTTTAAAAATGGTTTAATATATTTTGACTTTAGAGGAAGGTTAAGTGTCCTTGATTTTGAAAGGAACTTCATAACTAAGTGCATTTGAGTTATAGTAGATGGGTTGAAAAGTTCAAATTCTTGACCAATGTAAATCTCACCTTAGATTTTAATTTGGATAGTAATGGATGCGTAAGAAAATTTTCAATGCTTCCAATCCTACAAACATCGCCTACAAATTTGAGGCAATGTAGTACTAGTACTAGATGGGCGATGAAAGTTTCAATGTTTCACTCCTATAAGGATTACATGAAATTTTCTACTACTATCTAGTAGGTTTTGTCTTTAGAGTAAATTTTTCTTTATTTTGAATAAAAAACTATGCTTAAATGCATTTGATACAAAGTGGTGCTATTAATAGATGGATAACAAAGTCTCAATTTTTGACCCCGCTAAATATCATTTTAAATAGTGAGACAAAGTAATACTTGTATTGGATAGGCAAGGAATGATGGAATGCTTCACCAATGTAAACATTATTTTCATTCTTTATTATTGAAACAGATAGATCCGTTCATCACCCATTGTCCTTAGACTGCTGTTTTGTTCTTTTATTATAATTAATGCGGACACTCACATCGGCTTACAATCAATTCACGTGAAATGAATACCACAATGCTAAATGCCATACAATCAATTCATCTCTTTCTGCTATGACTTTGAATTTTCCAAACCCGTGTCATACGGCAATGAATTTTTCCAAAACCCGTGTCATGTGCGAGGAAAGAAGAAAGCAAAAAATAAAGAACAGAGGATTCCACTGGGACCGCCATGCTTACCCACGTCTCGTTCAGTCATCTCTTCCACCCTGAATTTCTCATTGCCGGACTGAACCCATGCAATACGGTAATGAGAAAAGGATTGTTACCCATAAAATAAAATCATGTGCTGTGATTAAATTTGTACGAAACATGTTTTTTAATATTAATATATCATACTTTGAAGAGTCTACCATTAGAAATCTAATTTACAACTTTCTAGGTACCGACTTGCAGTCAAGTTACGATTTGACTTGACTAGAAAACGTCCTCAACACTCGCTGAACAGTCCGCTACATACTTTGTAAGGATTCATCAATGAATGCTTAAATCAATTACCTTTCGTATTCCTGACAACTATGGGAATTCACCATGGTATCATTGAATTTAATTTTATTTGAATTTTAAATAATTTGGAATTAATTTGTGTATAATCTATGTCTTGACGTCCGTCGTTTTAACTGATGGAGATAATCTAATTTAGAATTATATTTGTTATTTTGAACCCGTTAACAAATTGCCCCAAACTTATCTTACTTCCTTCCAACTAGTTGTTAGTTGGTGAGATAAGCAGGGGAAATGTAATTTGCACATTATGGTGTTGCATGGAAAGGCAAACCTTAAGTCGTTTTTAGTCATCTAATCAATTAATATTGATCCAAACTAATTCATACTAAAAATCTACTTAAGAAAATCAATACAACATTACTATCACATTCTCATAGGATTATATGAATAAAATTAGAACATACTAGCATATTGTAAGATTATTTTTTTAATTTATAATCAAAACTACCAACATCTAATTTGATAAGTGTCAAAACTTGCCAACATCAACTTTGATCATAAAACATATGTTAACTTCAAAATACTCACATTTCAATTACTATCACAATTAATTAATCTATAATTAATTTCTTGTTAATATACAATTTATCATGTTAGCTTAAATTATAATTATTTTTTATTCGGTTTAAGAATAAGAATTGTGAAAATCAATATCTGAAACAACAACCAACAACAAAACAACAACATAGAGACACTATCTCTGATGTCCAAATTGATCTTACAACAATAGAGTAAACTATATTCAACTATGGCAGCAATATTGTAAGTAGTTCATCCTAGAGTCAATGGACTTGCAACCCACAAAACAATAGATATAGATAAACTGTGCCTATTTTCAAGAAAACACTAGATACCCCCAGACTCTAGAAAACAAAAATTGTACTCTATCTCAATACATCATGTCATTGTCTTTGAATGTTCCTTCCTGCAACCATAAATTGTTTTGACTCGTGCATGGGGGAAAGCAATTCGTGTCTTTTCTTATGCAACCTTCACAATTCATAAAAGCTCCAAGTGTTGAGCATGCAAAATTTCATAACAAGTATTTCTCCTTATTCAAACCATTAAATTTACTTTAGGGGTTTGACTAAGAAGAATAATCCCTCCATGATAAACTCTCACTATTCTCTATAGACACCACAATTTTAGATATCAAAGGTGAAGAGAATGTTATAGGTCATAGGGGTGTATGTTGTTTACATAGATTTAGGTAAAAACCTTACTCGTGGGAATCAATTTTGCTAGTACTAATTAAATTGGAACACAAAAGATATCATCTTGTAGCTTATTAGAGTACTATTGTTGCACATTTTTTAAACTCCAATTCAAAAGTTTTTTTTAATAATGGGTAGATGGATAAAATATTTATGTTGTAACATTCTTATAATGGTTATTGTATATTCAACATTAGGAGGAGGACTTGGTATTTTAGTAATATTTTTGAAACAATGGGATTTCAGACCTCTAAGCTAAAAAGATCTCAAGGTCCTTTTGTAACATTGGAACATAAATAGGCCTTATTTATTGTCCTAAACAAGAGAGCTAGGTGTTGAGATTATGTTCTTTAATTGAAAAAGAATGAGATAGTGATGTGTGTGTATGTAATCTAGACTAAAAATGACAAAATGATTAAATTTAATTGTATAGAGTAGATATAGGATGAAAAGCATGAACAACAAGATAGATATGAGATGAGAATACATAGAGGAACTATGATCCAAAATATGAAGCTAACTATACAGGATATAAGCTCTGTGTGCCCTAGTCTAAAAGTGATGAAGGTTGTGGAAGATGACTAAAAATGCGATTAGGAGGATCTACACATCTATCTCTCAAAAAAAGGGTCATTATAGAGAAAATAGGGTGTTAGGAACCCTAGTATTCCATCTATTCAACATCCATCATAGTCTATCACTATTTACTGTGCTCTTCTACATTTCTCTCACTATTAGATTTGAACCTACACACACATAAAAGGGGAAAATGGTTGTGTTGTATAAGGGCTTGCCTAATTCAAACCCTATGTTTGTGTTCCCACCTCCACAACAACTATGATGAGTGATAGAGTGCATGCCCTTGCAAAGATAGAGGCTAAATCAATGGTGAAATATTGAAATGGCATGATTCCCTTTAGTAATGTGATTCTCTTTTGGAAGTCCTGCAAATAATAGTGCAATAAAAGAATGAAAATAAATGACAAATATGAATCGATACTTGAATATAAAATTCTTGTAGTCTACTTCTTTATATATTTATAGCTCTATATTTGATTATATTGTAATATGATTACTAGATAGTCTTATCTACCTTAGGGCCTTATGAATGATTGAAGATGTCCTTTATATAGGGATTACAAGGTTATTTTAAATATAGATTAGAAAATAATGATCAAATGCAAATAATTCTTAGACCAAATCACTAATAATGAAGGTGGACACTTGCAATAATAAAATTTGAGCTTCTTTTAGAGGGACTAGAGCATTATGGAATAGGTCCACTTAAAAAGGAACCTTCAAAAGGGGAAACTTAAAATGTTAGGATCCTAAACATAGGACCTAGTCTCCCATTTTATATTTGATGATGATTAAGTTATAGGCTTATCAGTAAAATTATAGGGTAGGATAGAGCATAAATGGTCTTAAAATGATCTAATAGAAACCTCACTAAAGTAGGTACTAGATAAACTTTAAATTTTTTAATGTAAACAATTTATGATGCAATATTTAGCCCCTACTTTAGTGAAAGTATGATCTTATGCTCATACTCATAGTAAAGAAATATAGCAGTTGAGAGCAAGGCACTCTAGGGATAGGATAACACTAAGTTGAGGGATTTGCAAGCTCTAGAGCCTAGGATCTTTTTAACCTACACAAGAATACTCAAAGAAGGATACACTTACTAAGGACACAAAAGGAACACAAAGCATAAAATGGTCATAATTCTTTTTTGCAAAAACACAAAGAAAACAAAGAAAAAGAAAAGAGCACAAAAATGGATAGTAGTAATAAGACAAACAAAGGTTCCAATTCAACTAGGTGAAGAGACCTCAATTAAAAATTTGTGCCAAATATTAAGTATCATTCCCAAAATGCTATTGTAAAGACATGTGGACTTTTAGAAAGAGACAAAAGCATACACAACTAAGATGATATTCCATGGTTTGCAAATCAACAAGTGTGCTGTGTTGGGGGTCCACAGACATTCCAAGCTACATGAATTTACCTAGCTAATAAGTTGTGTTATGTTTGGTGATTCATATATGGACAAGTGTAAGAAGATGAGCACAATTTTGGGGAAGTTTGTGCATTGGGAAAGATACCACTAGAAATGGGTACCTATTATGCTTCAGAGCCTGAGACTAAAATTCAATAATGATTGCCCATTTTTTAAATAGTAGGTAACCATTATTTAAAAAACAAGTAATGTTATCTTAAATATATATATATTTTTAAAAGGTACCCATTATTTTTAAGTATTTTTTATTAATTCCTACAAACTCATTTTCACACCTTAAATAATGAGTACCCATTACATTTAAATAATGGGTACCCATTATTTAAAGTTTGAAATTCCAACTTGCACTTTGCATTAGGTTTCAGCTCGACAACTAGGCATGGTGAGCCCGACCCTTAGCCTTGGACCTACAAGTACAAGGACATGTCAATAACAATGGAAAATACTGACTTTCAACGTATATCTATAGCCTTCTTTGTCATAACTGTTTGACGAAATTAAAACACATTATAGATTATGGTGTGTAGATTTCAAATATCTAATTTATTTTGGATTTTTGGAATTTTTTTTTTCTATTTTTCAATTATTATTTTTTTGAAAATCATATTTTTAATTTATTTAATAAATTTTGTATTATTTACATTTGAGGGTCCAAGAGTTAGTATTTTGTGTCAATGTAGGCCTAGGTTGAGTTCATTCTTCTTAGGTTTGCATTTTTGTGTAAATAGTGGGTTTGAGTAGGTGGTTGACCTTCTTGATGGTCAAAAGTGTCAAAACTTGGTATAGGCATTAGGGAGGGTTAAATAGGTCATAGAAATGTTTCAAAAGTCATATGTGATGACTTGGAATATGTCTTAAAGGTTGGAGAGACCAAAAGTGCAAAAATCACAAAGTTGCAAAAAGTTGTCATGACAACTTTTGTCCTGAATTGGTTAGCGGTGGAGTTAGGGTTTGTTCAATGCCCTAGGAGGACTCCACACATGGGAAAGCTCTAAATACCCTCTCTTTCACATTTACCAAGGTTAGAGAAGTGTGTGATGTAAGTTCAACAACTGAAACTACTCATTTTCAGTCTTGTTGACAACATTTTGGTTTGATTTCACTCATTTTGCAATTGAATATGGATTGAATCCATTGATTAAAAAATGGATTAAGTTAATCTTATGTGTTATTGTGTTTTTGGTTCAATTTAGAGTTTTTTAAATACTATTCATTGGTGTTTTCTTGCTTAAGTTTGCAAGTAGCCAGTTTAGGCTTGTATATAGCAGTTTTCTTGTAAATATGGTTGCCCCATGAGTTCCACACGTGTTGAAATCATGGATAGTTGGGAAATGATAGGAAAAAACCTATAAATTTTACATATTTAGGTTCAAGTTCTAGAGAAGAGTTTAAGTATGACTGTCACCTTGTTCTAGGCGAGTCCACGAGCAACCAAGCTAGAGGAAATAAGGTGAAAATGAAGTGCTAAGTGCTGGGATGTGTGCCAAATCACCATTTCAGAGTTTGGAGGGGTCCATGGAGTTGGGATAGAGTTTTCCATGCAAGGAGGAGATTTGACAAAGCAATTTGATGCCAAAACCCCAACTTGTTCATTCACTTCTCGTTAAAGGCCTAGTAAACCCTTCAAAACCCTCATTTTTGGGTTAGTACATTGTACGGTGAAACCAGGGGCCAAAACCCAAAAAATACTTTAGTGTTAGGTGTATCTTTGAAGAAAATCCAAACTTATTTCGGGGTCTTTTCCATCATTTTCCTTCAAGCCCTAGAAAATCGGATTTGGAGGCCTAATTGGGGCTCATTCCTTGTAGCCCTTTTCTAGGCAAGATTTTGAAATCGGTAAGAAACCTAATGATTGCAAACCACTAATGGACCCTAAATACATTCAAAACATGTTAGAAGATACCTGCACACCTCTACATCATCCCACAATAGCAGGAGGTCAGTTTGACAAGTTGAAGCCAAGAGGCCAGAATTGAGCACCGGAGAAGCATTGTGAATTGATAGGGTTCCTAACCAAAACACCCGAAGAAAACACATTAGAATGGTCAAGAATCAAGCACTAGAAGATATTGAGAAGGAATTGGAGGTATAGAGTGAAATTAGGCCTAGTGAGTTGGTGGAATTGAGCAACACCAACTAGGTGAAGTGTTGATTAGGCTTGGTAAACCTCATCAAATTGGTATCAGAGCCTATAAGATTTGGGCGAAAAGAGTTGATGTCCTTAGTGGAATCTGTGAGAGACAAAATCATGGTGACCAATGCAGAGTTGGCAAGGAAAGTGGATCATTAGGAGGAAGAGAATAGACTCCTGAAAGAGAAATTGATTGAATTGGAGAGTAAGCTTGGTGCTATTGAAACTAAGGCTGATGAAGTGTTGGTAAAGGTTGAAGGAGTAGAAGGGAAGGGTAAAGAAGTGTTAGAGATAGACAAAGTACCTGAACCAAATCCTATCCTAGAGAAAGAACCTTTCCTAAAGGCGTTGAAAGCCTTGAGTGGTAAATCACTAGAAGGATTGCCATTGTTCACTGGTAAGATGGAGGCAGAAGTGGTCCTAGAATGGATAGAAGGTATTGAGAACCACTTTGAATGTGAAGGTATAACTGAAGCCCAGAGATCCATGGTAGACAAGTAGAGGATGAGAGGAGTTTCTCTCACATGGTGGCAACTTGTACAAGATGAGAGGAAGAAAATGGACGAAGCACCCATCTCTTCTTGGAAAGGGATGCTAGTAAAAATTAAAGAAGTCTACCTCCCTGATGACTATGAAGTGCAAATTCATAGGAAGAGAAAAAATTTAAGACAAAAAGACCTTGGTGTTAGTAGCTACACAGAGGAGTTTCAGAAACTTAGCCTTAGATCTCATGTGGTGGAAGAAGAGAGTCTCAAGGTTGCTAGGTACCTAAATGGTCTACGGTGGAACATCCAAGAAGAAATCAGCCTAATGAGCCCAAAAATAGTCCATCAAACCTTTCAACTTGCCCTTAAGGTGGAGGTAAAACTGAAAAGAAAACATAACTCAAGCAGCAATAGAGGCCATAGGGGAGGCTTTGGAGGAAGAAGTACTGAACAAAGAACACAAGGTGAGTCCAAACTCACAGAGCAGCAAGAGAGTGGCACTAGTAGAGGAGGATTCAATAGAGGAAGGGGATCAAATAGTGGTTCCAGGGGAAGATGTAGTGGTCAAGGTAGAGGTTCCTCATATTTTTGAACAATGAAGTGTTACCATTGTAACCAACTTGGCCATCCAGCATATAGGTGTCCAGAGAAGGGATCATCATCACAAGGTAGTGAAATAAGAGTGAACTATCTTCAAGAAGAGTCTTCAAGGAGAAAGACCTCAGAGGTTGCCTTAGAGTCAGAAGTAGGTGACAACTTGATGATAAGGAGAACTTTGATCAAAGAACCGATCAAAGAAGAGCCTAGCCAAAGAAAGTCCTTATTTAGAATCAAATGCAAGATTATGGACAAAGTGTGCAAAGTGATCATTGATTCAGGGTCTAGAAACAATATTGTATTAGAAGAGGCAGTGAGTAAACTCAAATTGCAAAGGATACCTCACAACAATCCTTGTAGAGTCACTTGGTTAAAAAAAGTGCAACATGTTCTAGTCAATGAGCAAGCATGGGTGGATTTTACCATTGGAAGGTATAAGGACAAGGTATTATGTGATGTCCTACCCATGGATGCATGTCATCTCCTATGAGGAATACCATGGCAATTTGATAGACAAGATATCCATGATGGAGCCAAGAATGCATACTCATTCAAGAAAGATGGAGTCGCATTCAAGATTCACTTTATCCTTGAGGAAGGTGAGAAAAGGGCAGTAGGTCCTAATGTTCTTTTGGTAAGTGAAAAATAGTTTTTGAAGACACTTGAGGAAGGTGAAGGTGTAGGATTTGCACTAGTGATGAACCCTAAAGAGGAAGACAAGAAAGAACAGTTAGATTTGCCAAAAGAGGTGAAAGATTTGTTGAAGAAATTCAAAGAGGCATAGTAAGTGATGGACAACCAGCCACATTACCTCCTAAAAGAGCCATAAGCCATCAAATAGACTTCATTCCCGGAGCATCCTTACCTAACAAGGCAACTTATAAGATGACTCCCCAACAAGAAGTTGAGATTGCCAAGCAAATCCAAGAGCTCTTAGACCAAGGCCTAATTAGGAAAAGCATTAGCCCTTGTGTTGTCCCTACTGTGTTATCCCTAAAGAAAGGTGGTACTTGGAGGTTGTGTACTGATTATAGAACCATAAATAGGATCACCATCAGGTATAGGTTCCCTATTCCTAGAATAGAAGACCTCATGGATTGTTTAGGGGAATCTAAGTGCTTGACCAAGAGTGACCTTAAAAGTGGATATCACCAAATTAGGATTAAAGAGGGTGATGAGTGGAAAACAACATTCAAGACAACAAAGGGACTTTATGAGTGGCTTGTAATGCCATTTGGATTATCCAATGATCCAAGCACCTTTATGAGGTGATGAAGGATTTCATAGGTAAATTTGTGGTGGTATATCTAGATGAAATTCTCATTTTCAGTAAGGATAGGACAGATCATATTACTCATTTGCAAGATGCATTACAAAGATTGTATGATGAAAAGCTAACCATGAACTTGGATAAGTGTGAGTTTGTCAAGAAAGAGTTGGTTTACCTTGGGTTTGTATTGTGTCAAGGAAACCTCAATATGGATCCCAACAAGGTTGAATCCAGAGTAAATTGGCCCACTCCTAAATCAGCAATAGAGGTGAGAAGCTTCCATGGACTAGCTCAGTACTATAGGAAGTTCATTAGGCAATTCAATGCTATATGTGCACCAATGTTAGGAACCATTAGAGGTGGAATGAAGGAAAAATTTTAGGGGAATGAGGAAGCCAACAAAGGTTTTGAAACATTGAAGGGGAAGATAGCTACTCAACCGGTGCTAGTGTTGCCTAGTTTTGAGAAACTTTTCATTATAGAATTTGATGCAAGCAATGTTGCATTAGGTGTTGTCCTAAGCCAATAAGAAAGACCAGTAGCTTTCCATAGTGAGAAGCTAAGTGATTATAAGAAGAAATACTCCTCTTATGATCTTGAGTTGTATGCTTTAGTGCAGGCTTTGAGAAAGTGGAGACACTATCTCCTCCCTAAGGAATTTGTAGTCTATACAAACAACCAAGCATTGAGTTTCCTAAAATCACAAGATAAACTCAGTCATAAGCATATGAAATGGGTGGAGTATATGTAGGCCTATACATTCACCATTAAGCACAAGAAAGGGCAGTTAAACTGGGTAGCTGTTAAACTGGGTAGCTGATGCATTGAGTAGAAGACTTTTGACAGTCCAAGAGATCCAATTGAGAAGCATAGGTGTTGACAGTTTTAGAGGCTTATATCCAGAGGATGAAGACTTATCAAATGCCTACAAGGTGTGTAAGGAGTATCAAAACCACTTCTATAGTGAGTATTCTGATTTTAATTTGCAAAACGGACTATTGTTTAGAGGTGGGCAGCTTTGTGTGTCTAGAGGCTCAATGAGGGAAAATCTTCTACAAGAGAAGCATAATGGAAGCCTTAGTGGATATTTTGGAGTCAATAAGACTCAAGAGTTGGTTCAAAGGTACTACTATTGCCCAAGGATGAGTCAAGATGTGAAGAAGTATATGGAGACTTGCATAGTTTGCCAAAAGGCCAAAGGTACTTCTACAAATGCCAGTTTATACCAACCTCTTCCTATACCAAATAGACCTTGGGAATGCATTAGTATGGACTTTGTAGTAGGTTTACCAAGGACAAAACATTGATATGAAAACATTTATGTCATTGTGGAGAGAATTAGCAAAATGGCTCACTTTGTGCCTTGCAAGACTACTCATGATGCATGCCAAATAGCTCAATTGTTCTTCAAAGAGGTAGTGAGGATACATGGTTTACCCATGAGAATTGTTTGAGATAGAGACTCAAAGTTCATGAGTAATTTTTTGAAGACACTTTGGCAAAATCTTGGCACCAACCTCTCTTTTGGATTAGCCTATCATCCTCAAACAGATGGGCAGACCAAAGTGGTGAATAGGAGCTTGGAAAACTTATTAAGGTGCCTTACTAAGGAATATGGTCAGACATGGGATCAAGTACTCTCACAAGCTGAATATGCATACAATGATACCATGAATAGGACTACTAGAAAGAGCCCTTTTGAGGTGGTCTATGGAGTGCACCCAAGAGGAATTTTGGAGTTGAGAGACTTAGGTAGTGCAGCAGCAAGAAATGGATATGAAAAAGACTTTTCTTAATCAATAAAGGAAATACATGAATCAGTCAAGCAAGCATTGAAGGAGAACACAAGCAAACTCAAGCAAGCATTGAAGGAGAACATAAGAAAACTCAAGCAAAAAGTTGATTAGAGGAGGAAAAATCTACAATTTCAAGTGGGAGATCTTGTCATGGTGCACCTAAAAAAAGAAAGGCTACAAAAAGGAGTGCCTAACAAGTTATAAATGAGAAGGATAGGTCCATGTACCATTCTAGCAAAGTATGGAGAAAATGCATACAAGGTAGATCTACCTAGTGACATAGGATTGTCACTGGTTTTCAACATAGCAGAATTAATTGCCTATAAGGCACTGATTCAAGGTTCATATTGTAGTCACTCAGAGGTATCAGATGATGTGAACCACCTTCAATTACCAGCCAAACCAAATCCACAAGCCAAGAAGGTGTTGAGTTCAAGGATCGCCAAGAAGACAAGGCATCAAGCCTATTGGGAGAACCTCATCAAATGGCAGGGTATGTATGATGTTGAAGCTACATGGGTGATTGAGATAGAGTTTAAGAAGCTTGGGATTGATCAGAATTTGATTTCCAAAGAGGTGACATGATCTTCTTTTGTTTGGGAGAATGGTGCAGGAGCACCTAGGACTTAGGCAAAATATTTTTCACAATTTTGGCTTGTATTGACCCAAATGAAGTTAGTAGTGAATAAGGACTCCAGGAGGGTCCAAGAGATAGTATTTTGTTTCAATGTAGGCCTAGGTTGAGTTAATTCTTCTTAGGTTTGCATTTTTATGTAAATAGTGGGTTTGAGTAGGTCGTTGACCTTCTTGATGGTCAAAAGTGTCAAAAATTGATATAGGAATTAGGGAGGGTTAAATAGGGCTTAGAAATGTTTGAAAATTCATATGTGTTGATTTGGAATAGGTCTTATAGGTTGGAGAGACCAAAAGTGCAAAAATTACAAAGTTGCAAAAAGTTGTCATGACAACTTTTGTCTTGAATTGGTTAGCGGTGGAGTTAGGGATTTTCCAACACCCTAGGAGGACTCCACATGTGGGAAATCTGTAAATACCCTCTCTTTCATGTTTACCAAGGTTAGAGAAGTGTGTGATGTAAGTTCAACAACTGAAACTACTCATTTTCAGTCTTGTTGACATGATTTTGGCTTGATTTCACTCATTTTGCAATTGAATATGAATTGAATCCATTGATCCAGCAATGGATTGAGTTAGGCTTGTGTGTTTTTGTGTTTTTGGTTCAATTTAGAGTTTTATAAATACTATTCATTGGTGTTTTCTTTCTTAAGTTTGCAAGCAGCGAGTTTTGGCTTGTATATAGCAGTTTTCTTGTAAATATGGTTACCCCATGAGTTCCACACGTGCTGCCATCACGTCTAGTTGGGAAATTGTAGGCAACCAACTTTACATTTTAAATATTCAGGTTCAATTTCTGGAGAAGAGTTGAAGTATGACTGTCACCTTGTTCTAGGTGAGTCAAGGAGCAACCCGACAAGAGGAAACAAGGTGAAAATGAAGTGCTAATTGTAGGGGTGTGTGCCAAATCACCATTTCAGATTTTGGAGGGGTCCATGGAGTTGGGATAGACTTTTTCATTAAGGGAGGAGATTTTACAAATCCATTTGATGCTAAAACCCCAACTTGTTCATTTACTGCCGGTTAAAGGCCTAGTAAACCCTTCAAAGCCCTCATTTTGGGGTTAGTACATTGTACGGTGAAACGAGGGGCCAAAACCAAAAAAATCCTTTAGGTTTAGGTGTATCTTTGAATAAAATCCAAATTTATTTGAGGGTCTTTTGCATTGTTTTCCTTCAAGCCCCAGAAAACTGGATTTGGAGGCCAAAGTGGGGCTCATTCCTTGTAGCCCTTTTCTAGGCAAGATTTTGAAATCGGTAAGAAACCTAATGATTCAAAACCACTAAAGGATCCTAAATGCATTCAAAAAATGTTAGAAGAAATCTCCACACATTTGCATCATCCCACAATAGTAGGAGGTCAGTTTGACAAGTTGAAGCCAAGAGGCCAGAATTGGGCACCTGAGAAGCACTGTGAATTGATAGGGTTCCTAACCAAAACACCTAAAGAAAACACCTTAGAATGGTAAAGAATCAATCCCTAGAAGAGATTGAGAAGGACTTGGAGGTCTAGAGTGCAACTAGGCCTGGTGAGTTGGTGGAATTGAGCAACACCAACTAGGTGAAGTGTTTCAATCTTTAATTATTTCAATTTTTAAGATCAATTGTGAGAAATTTTAAAAATTGAGAAAAGAACATCCACTTTAGGAACTTTATGTGGACTCAACTTCTTGCAATGGCATGTATACAGTATGGATTCCACCATCCAACAAGTTGTGTTATGTCGGGTGATCCATATATTGCTATGCTAAACAATCACAACTAGCAAGCCACACTATATTAGGTGACCAATCTCTTAAGAAACATAAACAAGAACCAAAAAAAAAACTAGAAAGACACACTCTACTATATAATAATTTCTTTATGGAATGTAAACAACAATAGAGATCAAAATAGCAAGCCATGTCGTACTAGATGATCATGATGAGTCATATGAAATGGATGTCATTGGCTAGAAATTTATGTTATATTGGTTGAATCATATACAATCAAAACATTAAGGAATGTAAAAATGGATCACACTAATAGCTCACACTATAGTAGATGATCAAGAGAAGTCATATACCACAAAAACTGTAAGAGATAGATTTGATGATCACACCTTAGGGAGTGTTATGCAACACAATGCCACCACTTATGGGGCACACCAAAGAAAATAATACACAAAAAGGAGGTCATATACTCCCCTTTATATGTTAGCATATTTTTATACTAATACCTCAAGGATAAGAGAGAGATCCATATCAAGAAAACACACCTTGAACATGAAGAAGAGATACACAATAATGATGCATGCGTCCAAGTGAGTAACATATCCTTATGAATGATATACACACCTCTAAGAAAGGAAGGAATCATCACAAATCATATATATGTATTTAAATAAGGGTAAAGGGATCCTTATCAAGGATATGCATTTTGAAACAAAGAGAAGGGATCCTCATTGGGGATACATACCTTCCAAAAAGGCAAATATGGGGTAATTATTGTCTAAGAATACCTACCTTCTTAAAAAAAAAAAAGGTATCCATCCTAGCAAACTAGTTCAAACCGTATCTAGCAGCTTTCTAGTTCTATAATGTTAAAAAAAAAAGTACCATATAATGTTTAAAACTGGTTTGAGTGAATATATGCAACCAAGGAATCATAAACTCGAAGATCTATTTATTAAAGTGTAGGAAGCATATAAGTGAGAACTAAAGAGTATAGCAATGGGAAGATTAATAGATTAGTATGTATTGTGCAACTTTTAAGAATGAAATAGGTATTATATGTATATAATCTAAAATGAATGCATAAACATGAGAATGAATTATAAATTCTAGAGAATCCCTTAATTACATAATATATTCTAGCATCACATTTAGTACATCATCATAGAATTTATATATAGATTAAACTTATTGTATGGACATTTTCTTATTTCTAACGAGAGAAACTATATATGGTGAATGCAAGGGAGTTGAATATTTTTATGGATTTTTAAAATTTTAATTAACTTTGTATTTTAGTCTTCACATTGAAAATTTATATTTTCCTTGAAAAGAATTGTTCAAATTATATCACATAACACATTCTCATATCTTGATATAAGTAAACAAAAAGATCAAGAATATTTAGGAATATTTATCGAGTGCTTTTAATGAAAAGTGATTAACATGAATAATATACTTTTTCTAAAGAAAACTTTTTAAAAATGTTGTTCCTAAAATTACATGATTTTAACATAATATTTTATTAAAAAAATTTAAAAATAATTATAATTATAGCTAACTATTTTTCTATATGTACTTTAATTAATGTACAAAATCAAAATAACATTAAAATAAAATTATTATCTTAGAAATTAGATTAATTTTATAACCATTAATTTATATTCTTCAAATATATAATATTTTTCAACTAAATATATATATCTTTGATGAATAATTTTTAATAAAAAATTTAAAATATTTTATTATAATTTAAAAGGTTGTTCATTTTTGTGTAAGCTCACAAAATATCTATTTAATACAATTCTAGTTTATCACATTCTCTAAGTCAATTATGTGACTTTTATTTGTTGGGAAGAGTCCTTCTAAAAGAAATTTAGTGAATAAAATTTTTTATGTGACTTTCATTTTATTTAGTGGGAACAATGGTCGGCAATGACTAGAAATGCACACAACATTTGGTTTGATCATGAATACTTATAATTCATTGCCTATAAAATGTTTGGAATATGCAATTGAACATTCAATTTGCATTCATTCTTAAATCGACATGTCTTTGCCATCTTGAACAATGGAAAGACAAATGCATCACACAGTAAACTTTCTAATTTTGAATGGATAGTTTAGTTTTGTTGTGAAAACTAGTGGTTGTGTTTCTTCTAAATATAACAATTGATTGGTATGTGTTAAGTGAAATTTGTATTTAGAGATGATTATAAAATAAATATATTAATAATATTTTATATTACAATAATAGTAAACTGATTTTTAATGAAATATATTATTGAGAAATAAATAAGATTAATCAATTGATGTAAATAGGTGATTCTTAAATTTTTTTACATGCACGAATTTAAAAAATTAAAAAGATGAAGAAATCATTAATTGAAATATCAATAATCTAAGTGGTATCATAGTTGGGAAATTTACCAAGTCTAGATTGTGACTTTGTGATTGTAGAGTTAGGTTGCATCTAGCATCATGACAATAAGAGCTCTATGAAAGAAAAAATCCATACAAAGGGTAGTTGTAAGTTGATATAATATTTGTAGAGCACTTTTAATTCACTCAATACTTTGTAGAATTCTAAAATAGTTAACCTAGGCTCAATTATTATAGACAAAATATCATCTATTTCATCCATTATTTTTTAAATCTAATAGAATTACATACTTGTAATGAGGTAATATAATATTATTTTTAAAAATGGTTCATTCAAATCATTCAATGTTTCAATTAGCACTTTGTATTTCAAAAAAGATCCAAAGGTAAAATGTTGGAAGCAATAAAGAAAAGCCAAGTATATTTAATGGTCAAAGTTCTAGGAATCCAACCTATATAACTCTTGTTTGTTGGGATTACCATCAACCTTGTAAATATTTTGTGAGTAGTGACATGTATGCTGAGCTCAACCCCTTCGAAAGCCCATTTTAACCCACATACTTGATATTTATTAAATGGAAACCTGTATTTGCACATGGAACAAACAAGTTAGATAGAACATGATACTTGTTGTTTTCTCATTACATCTTTTCTACATTGATCTTCTCTATTCTGAATCTGATATAGCGGTGCATGCATAGTAGGAGTAGGTTTATGTATGTAAGAGTAACCCGAAGCTCTAACGAAATTATTTTTCTCTCTATTTCAGGTCATCTCATGGAGTGGACAACGGGATGATTGGATCTACGAAGCTGACCAGAAGACCCTTCTCCAGAATTCATCAACCTATTCAAGCAACGATGGGTTCTTTCTTTCCCTTCTTCCTACATTCTTCTGTTCCTTTTGTGTTTGCATTTCTATGATCAATGTGATCTTTTCTCAGCTATTCCCACGACTTGTGTGGGATCTTGTGAATAGTTTTCTCTTTATAAATAAAGATATATTACATGCAGATGTTTTCTTTCTTGATTCATATATTTCATATTGGAAATAAGATACTTGTATGGCATACATTTTTTTTAATAAAGATAGTAAACTTGGAAAAAAATTGTGTACCTTTTCTCTGCAATACATAGGACCTGTTGTAGGTCACCAAGTTTTTTAAGTGTGATAAAATTTTGGTAACATTACCACCTAAACATTTGTATATTTTTTTAATGGTTTTCTAGGTATTGTGTTTAGTGGAAAATTAATTATTATTTATTTTAAGTTAACTCCATGATTAAATGCATTTTAGTGAAAGCACTACTACTAATGGAAGGGTAACAAAATTTTGAATACTTATCTCGATTAAATATCACCTAGAATTTTGTACTACATTTTCTTAATTGCTTTGGCAGGTTTTGTCAATAGAGAAAACGTTAAAGTGTTCTTTATTTTAAAGTAAAATCCATGATTAAACATAATTGATTCAAATTAGTATCAATAATGAATGGGTAACCAAAATTCCAATGTTTGACCATTGTAAACATTACCTAAAATATTGTAAAATATTTTTTAAAACAGTTTAATAAATTTTGTCTTTAGAGGAAGTTTTAAGTGTTTTTTTAAATTTTGAAAGGAACTTCATAACTAAGTTCATTTGAGTTAAAGTAGTTCTAGTAGTATATGGGTTAAAAAGTTCAAATTCTTGACCAATGTAAATGTCACCTTAAATTTTATTTTAGATATTAATGGATGGGTAAGAAATTTTTCAAAGCTTCCAATCTTACAAACATCACGTACAAATTTGAGGCAATGTAGTACTAGTACTAGATGGGTGAGGAAAGTTTCAATGTTTCATTCCTATAAGGATTACATGAAATTTTGATCTACTATCTAGTAGGTTTGTCTTTAGAGTAAAGTTAAGTTTACTTAATTTTGAATAAAAAGCTATGGTTAAATGCATTTGATACAAAGTCGTGCTAGTAATGGATGGATAACAAAGTTTTAATTTTTGACCATGCTAAATATCATTTTAAATTTTGAGACAAAGTAATTCTAGTATTGGATAGGCAAGGAATGATCGAATGCTTCACCATTGTAAACATCACTTGAAATTTTGTATTATGTTTTTCATAATTGATTTGATAAGTTTTCTCTTTAGAATAAATTAGATGTTTTTTATTTTAAAAAAACTGCATGATTAAATACATTTTAATAAAATAATATTTACAATAAATGAATTAAAAAAATATAATATTTCATCGTATTAAAAATAAAAAAATCATAAATTGAAATTATTTCAAATCACTACTCCTAAAATATAAATGAATATATTTGACTCAAAAACTACTAAATTAAACCTTGTTAAAATATTATTTTCTTATCATTTTCTTTCTTTATCATTGAGATAATAGAGTTGTTCACCACACACCATCTACTATTTTGTTTTGGTAGATTTTGTCTTTACAAAAAAGAAAAAATTCTTAATTTTGAAAGAAACTCCATGATTAAATGCGTGAGTTAAAATAATACCTATAATAGATGAATAAGAAAATTTCCAATATTTCATCTTATTAAAGCCTAAAAATAAAAATAAATAACATGCTAATTAAAATGTTCATTTTCATAAAAGTGAATTTTTTTGTCAAATCATACCTTATTTAATGATAAAGTTTATATTGTAGGCATCTAATGGTATTGAGTTCAAATCTTCTACAATATTAACAAGAGACACAAAGCTTCGAGTTCCTATCATCAATATGGTTAGTTTAGAGTAGTTGAAAGTAGAGATGCAATAGAGGGGGAGAGGAAGACAGAGAACAATAGATAGAGATAGAGACAGGTAGAGGGAGAAATAGAGAGGAAGAGGTGGAGAGATATATAAGAGTAGAGAGATAGAGAGAAAGAGATAGATAAATGTGTGTGTGTGCGTGTGTGTGTGTGTGTGTAGAGAGAGAGAGAGAGAGAGAGAGAGAGAGAGAGAGAGAGAGAGAGAGAGGTATATATGTTGTTTGCTTTAATTTTAACAATAGCATGTCGAGGAAGCCCATGATGAGTTGTGCAATATGTATGAGAAGTTAGATTAAGTTTAACATTTAGGAAAGAAAAAAAATCAATTGTATTTTTTTAAAAACGTTTTATGGATATTAAGATCATTAGCTAGTTTTATTATAAGAAAAAACATTATTTCTATAAATCTAGATTAAACAAATAAATAAAAATAATTATCTAATAATTGAGCTAGGATGGATAATCGAAATTGAATTATGTATTATAACTAAATAAAGGGATAGGTGTACGTAGTTTTAGAATCAATGATAAATAAATGTGGTAGGTGTTGGTTGGAATATTTTTTCATTGTTGAAAGATTAATTATTTTAGTTTGATGAATGTTTCAAACTCTAAATTGAAATTATGAACCAAATTCAACAAAAATTATACTTCTTTTCCCTATTTAATCACATTAAAAAATTGAAATTAGACTTGTATAGTGTAGTATGTAAGCATTGGATGTGAAATTGAAAAAAATATTGTATAGAGAAAATAAAAAAACTATTCCCTATAACAGTGGGCCAAAATATGATTTTTTACTTCTGCATTTTTAATAAATAAAAATTGACTTGCATGTCATTAATTTTTTAGAACTAAAGTGTCTAAATATAATTGAATCAAACAATAACATAAGAGGACTAATTGACTATTAATTCATTAATTAATTAAAGTTTGTGAAAATGTATTTGTTAGAAATATTAAATTGAAAAGAAATAATTAAAATTAAGATATTATATTATAATATTATATACATCTTTTTTAGTAATATATTATTATTATATAATATTTAAATAAATTATTCTCATTATATTTAAGAAAATTATATTACTAAATTACATAAGGATTACCCCAATTTAACTTTTATATTTTTATATTTTCGGCAATGAATTTTCGGCTATAACAAGAATATTCCAAGAAACGGAAAAAAATAAAGAACGGAGGATTGCACTGGAACCGCCATGCTTACCCATCTCTATCTACTATGACCCCATGCAATACGGCAATGAAAAAAGGATTGTTTACCCATAAAATCAAATCATGTGCTATGATGATTTTTGTAGGAAACATATTTTCTTAATATAAAAATATGACTTTGAAGAGTCTACCTGTAGAAAAATAATTTACAACTATGTAGATGTGAACATTGAATATTATTTGGAAGTCAGTTTGCTATCGCCAACAATAGTAGCTTTCTAGAAAACGTCCTCAACACGCGCTGAACAGTCCGCTATTATCTGTCGTATCAATAATAAGAATTCGCCACGGCACCATTGGAATTTGGAATTGATTTGTGTATCATCTATGTTATTTGTGTATCATGTATGTCTTGACTTCCTTAACAAATTGGCCCAAACTTATACCTCTTTTTTGGAAGTCATGTTGAAATAAGCATGGAAATGTGATTTGCACATTACAGTGTTACATGGAAAGGCAAACCACAAATCATATTTAGTCATCTAATTAATTAATTTTGATCCAAACTAATCCATACTAAAATCTAATTAAGAACATCAATACAACATTACTACCACATCCTCATAAGATTATACGAACATTTATTAAAATTAGAACATACTAGCATATTGTAAGATTTTTCTTTTTAATTTATAATCAAAAGTTATCAACATCAAATTTGATAAGTGTCAAAATTTGCCAACATCAAATTTGATCACAAAACATATTTTAACCTCATAATACTTGCATTTCAATTACTATCACAATTAATTAATCTATAATTGATTTCTTGTTAGTATACAATTTATTGTGTTAGCTTAAATTATTATTATTTTTTATTAGATTTAAGAATAAGAATTACAAAAACCAATATCTGAAACATTTAGAAAAAAAGTACCAAAAGATGAAGATAAGCATGGTTGGGTGTGCGAGGAGAAGAAGAGTGTAATGTTGAAAGGGGAGTGTGTAGCAATGTGTGGAGACAAGGGAAAACCTATGTAAAGGTGAAGAAACGAAAAAATTAGTAACCACACCTTTTTAGACAACTGAAATGAAACAACAGCAATGTGAAATTTATTTATTTATTTTTTTGGAATCCGGGGTGTCCCACAAGAGATAGCCTATCGATTAATTATAATAATATATTGATTTGTAGTGAAATATATTATTGAGAAAGAAATAAGATTAATTATTTGATGTAAGTAGTCATTCTTAGTTTCTTTTATATGTATGAATTTAAAAATTTAAATAGATGAATAAATCATTACTTGAAATGTCAATAAATATGAATAGTTTTGTAGTTAGGAATTTTATCAAGTAAAATTTAGATTGTCACTTTTGTGATTGTTAATGTAGGTTGCATCTAACATAATAACAATGAGAGCTCTATGAAAGCAAGAAGCCATACAAAGGGCAGTTGTAAGTTGATACAATATTTATAGAGTACTTTTAGTTCACCCATTTACTTTGTACAATTTCAAAATAGTCTACCTAAGCTCAATTATTATAGACAAAATATGATCTATTTCATCCAATATTTTTTAAATGTAATAGAATTACATACTTGTAATGAGGTTATATAATATGGTTTTCAAAAATAGTTCCTTCAAATCATTCAATGTTTCAATTAGCAATCTGTATTTGAGAAAGGTCCAAAGGTACAACAAAATAAAGCCAAGTATATTTAATGGTCAAAGTTGTATGAATGCAATGTATATGTCTCATTTGTTATGATTAAGGTGCCATCAACCTTGTAAATCTTGTATAATTAATTATTCCTTCTGTTTGTAAAATTCCATAATGGAATATGTACTCACTAAGAAATGGTCTTATTTCAGCTACATTTAGATCTCAATACCTAAAAAGGGGTGTGGGAGCACTTACCCCCCACTACTGTTGCCCCTCCAAGATTCTCCCTAGCAGGGGTTCTAGGGTAGTTCTCCCAAATGGAATTTTTTAGAAAATTGCATTGTAAAATTATATAATTTTTTAGTCAATCTAAACCATTCATCATTAGGTCATAAAAATTATGGTAGGATTCATTTCCTTAGAAGGAAACACATTTTAATGAGGGCATTGTATTAAGATTGCGACAAGACAGAGAGTTCAAATAAAAGAATAGACAATGTTGAAATAAAGACAAAAAGTGAAGGGTGCTAGTGATGTATTGTAAACTCTATTGAAATTTATATAGACCAGTGCACATCTCTTCTTGTGTTTATTTTTTTCTCAAAAATATATTTCCACATAAATATTATATTTTTCATATATTCTTTTATTTCCTTTGTTTTCCCTAATTTGTTTTCCTGTTATCTCTATTTGGTTTTGCATTGGATCAATAATTATAATTACTAAAACTAGATTATCATTCTATAGATGTTTACCTTTATTTCAAACATTATTTACTTTGAAGAAGTTCATAAATGAAACTTTAAAACTTTTCTTCCATGTTCCTTTTCATTATTTACCTCAATCTAGTTTGTTTTTCTATTTTTGATCAATCTTAATTTTTCCTTGGCAAAGATTTTAGTCTTTACGATATTTCCTTTAAATAAGGGTTTGTGAACTTCATCCTATAGAGGGGAGGAGATGTTCAATTGCTCAAAAACATATTGTAGAAAGATCACCCACAAATCAAGATATTTACATTTTGAAATGGACATAAATTTGGTTGAACTATATTACTTGGTCCAAAAAAATGATCCTATAATATAACATATTTGTAAATTAAAAAAATATATTAATAAGAATCGTTAGAGATCAAAATAAATTATAATAAAACATAATAAATTTTAAAATAAAAATCAAATAATACAAAAAATTAAATTAAATACTATAATTTTTAAAATAATAAAATGTACAATTTCATCCCTTAAAATTACATTTTACACATCAAATTATTTAATAAAACAAAAACACTTTAAAAAAACTTCATATACACCGATGAAGAAAAAACACCTTTACACTAGAAAAGCTAAAACCAAGGAATCATTTTGAATTTCATATATTACCCCTTGAAATGTTTCTGTCATCATTAACACCAACAATTTCTAACACACCTCATACTAATAAATTTGCAGCGGCCATATACTAAAAAAAAACTTTGTCATTATACTAACAAAACCCTCTATACAGTTGTATCTACTTTCATCTATTAACCTCGAATACACCCATCAATAGCTAATATTACAACATCATAAAATTGGAAGGCTCTCTTTCTCACCCTCTTATTTAAAGTCAATACTCCAATCACAATAGAGAATCCCATACCATAACTCAATCCAAGTCCCACTGCCCATCCTATCATTTCACCATCTGAATTCTTTGCTTCACCAATTCTCTCAATACTTGTGCAGTTGCCATAGCCAGAAGAGTTGTTGCAGACGCTTATATTGGTAAATGGAATCCCACTTAGCTTAAGATTGCCTAAGTAGGACGACTCCCCAAAAGTTAGGAACTGTCCTCCATGGGGTACTTTTCCATCAAGCATGTTGTAAGATAGATTCAAGAACTCCAAATAACTCAGGAACTCAAGTTCTAAGGGAATGTTGCCATTCAACCTGTTTAGCGAGAGGTCCAGAGACTCTAGCTGATCCATGTGTCCCAATGTTTTTGGGATTCGGCCACTGAGATGATTCCTTGAAAGGTTAAGGGCTATCAAGCCTTGAAGAGATCCCATTTTAAAAGGAATGCTCCCTGATAAACTGTTGTTTGAAAGATCAATACATTTAAGAATAAAGAGAACTTTCACAAATTCAACATCCCAGCCTTTCCAGGAAATTGTAATTTTATTTGTATATCTAACGTCTTCCAAATGGTTTGAATTATTCTGCGATGCATTGACCATTGCAAGCAGGTTTGTAAGGTTGCTTGGAATAGCTCCTGAAAGGTGGTTGCCAGAAAGATCCAGAATTTGAAGATTCGGAAGGCCAATTACCTGGCGTGGGATACTGCCATGAAAATGATTAGACCTTAAGACCAAAACATGCAGCTGTGAGAGCTTTCCAATCCAGTGGGGAAGGGTGCCTTCCATATCATTATTTCCCAAATCCAATACTTGCAGAGATCGGCCTTCTGAAATGGATGAGGGAATAACTCCTCTCAAATGATTACCATTGAGCTTCAATGTATGCATGTTTGTAATGTTGCCCCACTCTGCTGGCAATTTACCTTCCAGATGATTCTCTGCCAAATCTAGAACACTAAGAGAAGAACAATTCCTGGTTAAATGAGGAGGAATGACACTGCTCAGCGTATTTTTTGAAAGGTCAAGAACCTGCAAATATGGAGTGCAAATAGAATCTGGAATCGCTCCGCTGAGGTTATTCCGCGACAAGGATAAGAACATTGCATTTTCAAGATACGCACCGATGTGACTAGGAATAGAACCATTAAACTGATTCATCGACAGATCTAGCAGATAAGCTCCAGCGAGAGGAAGATGAAGAGAACCTTCTAGGCTATTATTGTGCAAATCTAGAGAGTCAAAATACATGGGTAAGGTTTGTCTAGATGGCAATGACCCAGTTAATTGATTACAGCTAAGGTTCAAACTATAAAGGCTGGGTAAGTTCCATATCCAAGATGGAATATTTGTTTGGATACTGTTAGCAGATAGGTCTAGATATTCCAAGTCGTATTGGGTCACAAGAAACGATGGAATTCTATCTAAATTGCAAGAGCCTAATGCCAAAGCGGAAAGCTTAAACTGCGGAATCCATGTTGAATCAATGTTTACAGTTAACTGATTGTAAGAAAGATACAGGCTATCAAGACTAGTGAGATTATCGAATACGGAAAGGGAAATGAGGCCGCTTAAACTATTGGAGTGGAGCCAAAGGCTTCTTAAGTTAACAAGATTTGAAATTGTAGATGGAATCGTACCATTCAATTCGTTGGCATTAAGGTGAAGACTAACAAGAGAAGAGAGTGAGTCCAACGAAGGGGGGATTGCCCCTGTTAACTTGTTGTAGGACAGCTCCAAAGAAACAAGTTTAGAGAGATTGACTATGGACAGAGGAATCTCACCTTCAATTCTGTTATCTGACAGATATACACTCTTCAAGGACGACACATTCCCTATAGCAGATGGAATCTCACCTTCAATTCCGGTATACGACAGATAAAGACTTTCCAAGGACAACGCATTCCATATAGCAGATGGAATCTCACCTTCAATTCTGGTATCTGATAGAAGAAGATCCTTCAAGGACGACATATTCCATATAGAAAATGGAATCTCACCTTCAATTCCGGTAAGTCATAGATCAAGACTTGGCAAGGACAACAAATTCCCTATAGCAGATGGAATCTCACCTTCAATTCTGGTATCTGATAGATCAAGACTTCGCAAGGACAACGAATTCGCAATAGAAGCTGGAATCTCACCTTCAATTCTGGTATCTGAAAGACGAAGATGCTCCAAGCATGAGATATTCCATATAGCAGATGGAATTCGGCCCTTGATGGCTGTCCCTGAGAGATCAATGCTGGTTAGTGACAAAGAAGACTTTCGTTGTCCAATGAAAGAAAGGTCTCCTCCAAGATCGTAATTCCCAGAGAGATCAAGAGAGACCAAGCGCCCAGTCACATTTTCAAACCAAGCTGGTATATGTGCTGACAAATAGTTCTCTGATAGATCGAGATGAAGCAGAGAGGTGAGGTTGAGAAGGGAATTGGGAATTTGTCCTCCAAGCCCACAGTCAGACATGCTGAGTTGTTGAAGGTTGGATAGACTGCCAACAACTTCACCCCACTCTTTGTTTACAGAGATGTTCACTTCAGCAAGAGAGAGGTATTCCAAGCTCACCAGATTTGATAAGCTTTCCAAACTCACGTAAAATTCACTTACATCACCCAGAAAGGATTCATTTACATAACCAGCAAATGACAAGTCAAGAAAAGTGAGACTCTCCAACTTTCTATTATGGGGAGGACTGAATTTACCCTTGAAGAGGTTGTCACTGAGATCGAGGTGCTCCAACCGTGCAAGTTGGAACAGCGATGAACTGATGTTACCTTCCAAATTGAATCCACTCAGATCCAGTCGAGAAACATGGCCTGTGCGGAGATTACAACTGACTCCTCTCCACGTGCAGCAATTGAATCCGTGCCAGGAAGTTAAGAGTGTTATACTCATCTACAACTGCTGCCTTGAAATCCAGGAGAAGATTTCTTTCAGGGAAGGGGCATGCAATTGCAGGGGAAGTGAAGCAGCATAATATTGTTATAATTGCAAACATAGCTTCCATTGTTTTGGAAACTAAAATTCTTATTATCTTTACTTTGAAAGAAAAGAGATGATCAGAAATCATGGGAGACGAATGATGAATATATCTCTACAAAGAAAGAGTGTCACATCAATACTGTAACATTTTTGTCATTTTCAATGGGTGGAAAAGTCATGTGAAGGTAAGGCACAACAAATCCGAGGGTCCAATTTGAATGTGATGGGTATCGTGTAAAACAAGAATATGGCGTGTCAATATGGAAAATTAACTATGTAAATTGTGACTATATATTTTTCAATCCAATTATTTCCAACATTGACTGACAATTTTTATTAGACTTAAATCCTGTGCATTTCTTTTCCACAAATATTCGTATCGACCAGGAAAAGCTTTCACATAAAATTGAGATCACTGGAAAACATAGACCAGATCATACACCTCACACAAAAATGGAACATACTTAAAAAATACAAGAATAATAAAGAAATCAGGGGCACAAACTAAATTTTTGGAGTTGAGATGTTTTCAGGCCAAGCATTTTTAAAAAAAAATCTATGTTGAATATCAAGCAATTTTTTAAATTGTGGTTTATTCATTAACTGTTTATCATTATAAAATTATATAGGTAATAGAGTTTTGATAAAAAACTAATTTTATTTTATGATTAAAAAATTAAATATGATTATATAGTAATTAAATTCAAGTTTCTAATATATTTAAAAAAAAATTGTTTGTGAATCTCATATATTAAAAAAAAAATCATACATAGAGTGGAAACATCGTTTTTATCCAAACTCATCCAAGGATTGGCAACAAAATTTCAAATTGCTTTGTTTTAATTTTTTCTTTAATTTTGCTAATGTTTATATTTATCCATATTGTAATAGAAAAGATTGTATATTCATGTCCTCTTCTTTTATGTTTTAGGCCTAATTTGATTAGGTTATCTTTTAAGTATTGATTAGTATATGTCCTGACATAATTTTACATCGAATTTCAATGATTTTATCCCAATCTCATTTCATCTCCATGCATCTCAAAGGTATGAACATAATCAATAATCTCCACCATTAGTTGGCATGATTTTTTCATAGTCGGCGAAGAATTGATATTATTACTTTTGATTTTAACAATGGATATTTATGAATTGTCAGTTTGATTTTAACTGAGTGTGACCCAAAATTTTCATTAAAAAAAAAACACAATTAAAACCAAAAGTAATCATATCAAATCTCCACCATTCATCATCCTAGATTACACCCACAAATGCATAATTCATGTAGGTCACTTGCATACATGCATATTTGAACCTAACAGTTTAAATTGGATTAGATAATTTCATTCCTTTTTTACCATTATTATTCAATTAAAGTCTAATTTATTCCACATTACAACCTAGGTTATTGTTTGTAAGGACTAATTTCACTTCATTTAAATTATCATGAGATAATCAAAATAATATTTACATGAAAATATAATAGAAAGATCATGTAACATCCTAGTAAGGGCATCATTAGCTTGCAACATCATTCTAGGTGTCCTACATACTTTCTTAATGTCTTTAATCCTCATTCATTGCCATTAATTTAGTCTACTTAATGCACTATCTAATAAGAACATAACCCTTGCTTACTAAGTTCCTAGAAATGGTGTCTATAAATACCACCCTACTTGATTCATGTGGTACTAAAGAAGATTATGCACTAGTGTTTTTTTATTTTGATGAATAATAGGTCGTGGCCGAATAATTGTATTAATAAAATGAAAATACATGAAAGTTTACAACCCAATTCAGTGTGGGAACTGGTAGGAAAGAATCGGGTGAAGAAAAGCTCCAGTCTTGCCCAAGGAAAAATAATTCCTGGAAATAATCAGGTAATACAATAAATGGCCAGATGCCAATATAGAAAATTACAATTGATAATTCCTATCGAGAACACCATACTCGTTCCATTGCTGATGGATGCATAATTTGACTACAATGGAGTCATATTCTACTCATATTGAGATGGTGTTGTTCTGAGGAAGACATGACGAAGACCTCCACCTGAATCCTACAGAGTCAGATTGTCAAAACAGAAACCACATTCTTCCTGCACACTATTAGGCTAGTTTGAATTGAGAATTACGAGCAACTGTAACCCAAAATTGATAAATTCCCATGTTTTGTCTTAATACCAACACTTCCATAGATTTCCACTATGAGAACATACCCAAAGATTTCAAGACAAGATAGATCAATATACTCTCAAACCTTCCTGACAAAAACTTACTGATGTATCGAAGATGAATCAAGGTAAGGAAGACCCAAAGCAAGATTTAGTTGCCAAATCTAAGTATCCATAGCATAACCTAGTCTAGGGTCGTGATAGTCGTAGACAAATTTAGGAGACCTAACCACAAAAAACTAATAAAGGAAGAGAGAATCCCAACCTACATCTACCTACAAGAACGAGGATATAGACACGTTTGAATTGGAAATTTAATTTAAATCATGGTTATAACCAACTTGGGTTAATTGTAGATTAATCATGATCTAATGATTGGGGGGTTAAATTTTAAATGTGTTTTCAATTAATTTTATTAGACATGTGACTTCATCGTTTCCTTACAGTCATATAGATGTGAATTCTTTATTTATGGAAATCTTATTTACAAGTGATTTATGCATTTGATTGCTTTAAGAAAAGATTGCTTGTTTAGGATCTTGTGTTATAGTAGCTACAATCAAGTTTAAATTTCGTTGCAATTTTGGTGAGTTGTCATTTGTCTTATGACGTATACCATCTTAGTCTGGTGTCATTGTATAAACCCTGTGGATGTGAGCCATTGTGTGTTATGTTTCCAAATGGTCAATCCTGGGTTAGTGATGGTGAATCTTTCACCGATTGTATGCCAGGATTAGATATGGCTGTCAATTTTGCCATAGAGTTCTCATAGAGAGACCTTTCCTGTTAGTGTCCTAGGAGAGAGAGTGGCTTTCGAGCAGGGGCCGCACCCGAAATGGTTGGCAGGATAACCCCTTGAAAGTCAGTTAATAAGTGATAACCTAATAATTGATTAGGGGGTGGGTAGTTATTAATTTAATTAAGATATTGTACCTAGCACATGGTTGAGTGCTTGTATAGGCTCAAGGTGTTGTGGGAAGGCCTAGAATGGCAGACCTATGACCTTGTCTTCATGAAAGGTTGGTAGGGTCCGCATGATGCTTAGATGGACCCGGGGGTTTAGGAGAGGTTACCAGGATAACCCAGGATGGGGGCCAGGACCTATGGAGACCTACCTAGGGTAACCATCTTACGCCATGTGATGACACTCTCTCTTTAGGGTCACTAGTGTCTTGTGAGTTGAGTCACTTGAGTTCTGCGGATTCATGTGTACTGTTGTTCTTGCCTTATTTCTTGCTTGAGGGTCTTCTGCTATCTCCTAGCACCGTTGGGTGGTTCCATTATGGGATCACATGGTCGGGTGGTAGTACCACTTCCCATTGGATATCTTGGTCCTTACCTTCTTGCGAGGATCGGCTTCTCTAGTGGTTCTTGATTCATGAATCTTGTATCAGCTCATGTTCGAGATTATTGTACAGTTGTGACCATGTGGTCATTGTATTATTAAACTTTGTAACCTTGGCATTGTAACCTATGTTCTTAATTCGTTCTATTGAAGCTATGTAATTTATGGAATGTTGTAATTTGAAGTTCAATGGAATGTATGTTATTTCAGTTATCTTTCATCTTATGTATAAATGAATTATTGGAAGTATATATGTTGTAACTCTTTAAACCTATCTATTTGAAATCAGTTATGAATTTGAGTTAATTAATCGTTATTGTTTTTCCCTAATTTAGATGGATAATTGGATTAACATTGTGTTGTAGTTTGAAGTAATCTTCGTTGGTAACTCTTTAGGATGTCATTGTTAGACTTCTGCTTGTGTTATTATATGTGAAATATTATAATTAATGCACTTAATCTTTTAAAAAAAATTATTTCACCCTTTAGTTTCCTTGTAGCGTTGTTTTCCTTTAGGGTTTCTGGCGGGGCATTACACATATATATAAAAGAGCTTGCAATCATAACGATATAGATGATCAATTTTTACTTTAGATTTATATATAAAAGGTTTATACACTGAGATGCACCCGTATCAACAATGCAATGACCTTACACAATACAACAAGTAAGCAATAAATAAGAGATTTGAACCAGAGCAACCAAAGAAAAGATCAATGTTATTGGAATCAGTAAGGTAAAAATGAAGAAAGCATTCCGAGTTGTAGTCAAGGTCACAGTCAGAGTATCTTCTATTAATAAACTATTCACAGAGCAATCATCTTCATTGGAAAAGGCACAAGGTCATATCACATACAAAAAAGAGAAAAATCTATTAGATTGAGTTGCTTATGTGCAAGAACAAGTTAAAATAGTCAAAAGAGTAGTGTTCATTTTGCCATGATAGTCATTACCAACATATTGTCCAATATAATAAGGAGCAGGCCCAGCCAATGAGAGTGTCATAGCAGCTCTACATAATGGTTTTAATAGTCAATATACAAAAATTAATGTCACAACGACACTAACCAGTAGGACTTTTCACAACCAACTTTGAGGTACAAATGGTGATCATCAGATATAGACCAGATTATCAACTACAAGAACAGTGAACTATACTTTTACAATTGTAAAAGAAAGTCTTGAAATGATCTAAAAAGATGATATCATTTCATATTCAAAGGGGCAGCCATTATCATTAAACCACAACACAAAGACAATGATCAATATCAGCTCTAGACATCTTCAAAATAATCATATAATGCGAGCTTAGGGCCGCCAATACCAGCCAGCATAAGAGAAGCCAAAGAATTAGAGATAAGAAGATATAGTTTCAGCTAAAGAAGGCGCTTAACTCGATAACCAATGCTTGCACTACCAAGACAAATGAAATGAAAGAGCCTTGTTTTTTGGTCATCATCAATACAACAGTTACTGAGGTAATACATCATGGTAGAGTAGAGTTTAAAAAATAATCAGAGCGAAGGATGGCATGATAACAGGGGTTTATTAAAATCATAGAGCAATCACTATCAAGAAATCATCAAAGCCAACATAAGGCACATCATGACGTTATGTATACACAGAGGACAATAAAACCCTACACAGGCAAATACATAGAAAATAACAGGACAACTACACTTTTTCTTTCAAAGAAAGTGGCTAAAAATAAAATATCTCATATCACGCATTGCGCTCAGAAATCATGCAAAGAATGCTCAATGTTGGAGTCTCAGTAGCAACCACAATCCAATTGAAGCCCTAGTTTCCATTCCCATAGTAGTGCATGGTGGCAGAACTCACTCCACAAATTGCAAAGTAAAATAATGCCATGTTTTTAGGGTTTTCCTATTTCTATTCACATGCCCTAATTTTATTTTTTAGAAAAAGGAAAATCACTCATACAAACAATTTCATGGCCAAGAATTAATTGAAGAAGCTTAAATTTAAAAATATTTATATGAGAATATTAAAATAGCTTTTATGAAGACAAGTAATAAATAAAAGTCTTAATAAAAGTTGTTTTAATATATTTTCATAGTTTAATTGCTTATTTTAATATAATATTATATAATATTATATAATATTATTATAATAATTATCTCAGTTATTATAATTAATTTAGATTAAAAATATTAAGAGAAAAGAATAAAGTTGCCTGCAGACTTTGCAACAAAAGAGGATATTTTTATCTAAGCTTCTTGATATCAGTTTGTGCATCCAATTTCAGAGGGGGCGGGACAGTTTTGTGGCTATATTTAACCAAATTCATGCAGATTGATAGTGGCAGTTCTACTTTTAGAGAGAGTTTTCTTTTTTTAGGGAGCTATATTTGGCAGTATACGTCATGCAGCTTTTAGAGGGGAGTATTTTCTTTTTTAATTCTATATTTGGCACAACAGGGCATGCAGGTTCTTTAGATAGGGGTTTGCTTTTATAGACCTATTTTGGGTAGTGTGGCAGTTCTTTTTTCAGTAGAGGAGTTACTTTTCCATGCAGCATCAGTTAGATGCTTCGTTTGAGCATTCGCGCCTATTTTTGGTAGGATTATACATGAGTTTTTTAGGGTATTTTGGACAAATTTGCCAAAGACTTTTTCTCATACAGATTTTTCTATGAGGGTTTTTTTGTGTGTTTATTTTATTCTACTATTTATCTATTTTACTCCTTTTTAATTTCTTCTTGCTTAAATTTTCTTTATTGTCTCATTGGTTTGCTTTTTACTCTCTTTAGTATATTTTGTATTTTATTTGTATGTTATTTTATTATTTGATTTCTTCATTTTTGTACTCTTGCACTAAGTATTCTATACAAGCCTTTAAAATACTCAAGTTTTTCTTTTTGATTTTTTTTTTTGCTTTTCTTGTGTTAGTTTTTAGGTTCCCTCTTCTTGTTTATTTTTTTTCAATTGTTTTCTATTCTTTTTATCTATTTTCATTCTTATTTTAACTATTCTCTTATTTTATATTTTTATATTAAGCTACCACTTTTCATTTATTTGTTCATTTACCAATTTTATTATATTGTATGTTCTATTTTTAATATTTTTTTCTATTCTTGTATTTATTTTACTAGATTATAAAATTATTGTAATTTTTTCGTTTTTCCTTTTTATTTCTTGCTTTATGAGTTTTCTTTTTCTTTTTATTTATATACTGTACTCTAGCTATATTGTAATCATTGTATGTGTTTTGTATCTTAATTTTTCATTTTTATTCACTTACATTGTATCATTTATTTATTTATTGTTCTCTTTAATATTTTCCATTCCTATATGTTTTAGTATTTTCTTTTGTTATAGAATTTAAGTTCAATTAGAATATTTTGAATTTATATTTGATTTCTATTTTTTCTTATATATTATTTATGATTTTAAATTTTATGTGTTCCTGGTTTCTTGTGCCACCCATACCCTCTCTCTACCCCCCCCACCCACCCTCTCTTCTTTTTAATATTTGGGTCTACAACAATGCTCATTTCTTCTCCTCTAACATTCCTCATCCTAATGATGGATAATGTAGTGTGATTTGAAACTTTAATGCAAAAAAACTATCACATAATCAAACCCAAAAAAAAGAATAAAAATTCTATGAGCTTCATGCAACATTTGTAATTATTCTTCTTAATGAACACACAACATGCTTTATATTTTAATACTTATTATCACACAACATTTTAAAATATCACACAACACTTTAAAAATGTTTTTGGAGCCATTACATAATTGGTCATGTATTTTCATATTGAGAAACTAGAATTCTAAGCATCAAAAGGTGAAGTCTTACACATGGAAGCCTAACAATTTAAATTTCCATAATGATCTTTTTCTTCATCAGCATGTACATAATATATATAAATGTACACCTATACCATAATAAAATAATTGTGATCATGTACTTAGACATAGATAAATATAGGAAATATAGGATGAAATACAAACATTTATCTTCTTTGAGAGTATACATTGAACACAACATGTAGATTAATAAAATAGTTTATTGTATTTTTTAAGTTCTCCTTAATATTAAAAATTGTCTCTAGATTGCTTCCACATTCATGTCACATTTACATTCTTTTTTAGATTATTATCTCTTGGACCACCTAAGATCTAGATCATTTGTCACGAACCCTATTTTTCCACAATTATTTAATTAAGAAAATAATGTTTATTTTACGCAAATGAAGTTGAAATGAAATGAAAATGGAATTGTTAATGAAATAAGATAGGAGATTGGATGCACTAAAATGATATATATACAACTGAATGATCAGTAATAAATTTTATTGTAAAATTGTGATCATCATTGCTAATGAGCAATTGAGTGCAAGTGAATGCAGGAACAAGATAACACGAATGAAGGTGAGAACATGGTTTAGGTAGAGTTGTCCTAGCTCATGGACTTGGCTAGAATAGATGGAATATCTCACACACCATAGTAGAAAAGTTATGTATATACAATTATGATATCATTGATGCATGATTTTGAAATAAGAATGAAATTTTATGAGTAAATGTCAATTGTTAAATTTATTTCATGTATGAGGGTGAAAAGTAGTTAAATATTTTGAATAAGAGTTAGTGACTTAACAATTTAACATTATTTATAAAGGATGATTTAATGTCCCTTGTATAAGAGAATGTACTTTTATTAGATAAACATGACTATTCAAAGTAATGTATTTATGAACATACATTTGCAAAATTAAGATTATATATATGATTTCTAATAAATATTTTTACGTTATACTTTCTTTAATATAAACATGTAATATATAAAATTAGTAATTTATTATATATATTTATATATATATATATATATATATATAATATTATAAAAGGTGGCGAGTCAAAATCTCAGGATAGTAAGGAACCGATGAATGGTGGTCGACCTGGCATGACAACTCATGGTAAATCGGCAGACGTGGGTTGGTAGGTCAATACCCATCGACATAGTCAAACATGGCAGAGACGTGGCAAAGATGGCAATGAACCTACACTTGACAAACACTAAAGTGCTTGAGAGAAAATTAAAATGTGCATGTTATCAATAGGTAGAGGAAGTCAATAATCTTGTAACTGTGTCATCTTCCAAACAACAGAGGTCTGCATTAATATCTAGCACTTGTTGTTAGGCCAAACCTTAGCTAAGTCGAAGAAGATAGTTCGACATAGAGTACGGGTGATTAGGTTTATTAAATATTTGAAACAATAGTTGCAGAGCTTAGTCGACATGTATACAACCCCTAAGAGTTCTAAACCACTTAGAAATGAAATTGTTCAATGACTAACAGTTGTTGCGTAGAGATGGCTAAGAAAACGCGAAAATATTAGCAGCCAACGTAGGATGATAATAGGATAAATAACAGTGTAGGCTCAATAGAAGGAATGACAAGAATGATGACAACAAGAAGAATAGAGAAGAAAGAATAGAGAAAGAGAAAGATGCATGATTAGAATAGTTATAGAGAATAGTATTGTTAGAGGATCAACAGATAGAGAAGAGTAGGGCAAGAAGAAGGTTATAGAAGAGTTTAGAAGGAGAGACATAGAAATCAAAGGGTGTGGTAATGGAATGTAGAAGAGAAAGTATTAGAGATTTAGGAGTATTACGACCAGTCGTAAAATATTGGTGATGATCATCTTAGATTTAGCATCGAAAATCAGAGAAAAGAGTCAAATACTAGAACAAGGAAGAGTAGCAGACACGCCAGAGGAACAACGACCTTCTTGAGAAATTGGTGAAATTGAAAGAAGACAATAATACAGCGAGTAGAGATCATATACAACGATAATATCACTTAGTGGTAGGTTCTATTCTAGAAAAGTTTGTTGTAGAGATCTAAAGAGAAAATGTTATATTTTGATTAGACTTAGATGATAATCAAATGAAATAATTGGAGTCATAGTTTTTAGATTTTTTATTATGAGAATTCTATCGAATGAAATCGAAATACGTTCTTTAGAAAATTATGTTCTATACATAATTGTATTAAGGAAATATATTCTTAAAGATTGTTGATAAACATAAGTGTAATTCATAGATATTAGACCACCAAACCCTCTAGAAATTGAGTAAGAGGATAGAGTAATTGTGCATAGAAATCTTGAAATTTGAACCACAAAGAAGATGAAATACTAGGGTAAAGAATTATTAAGAATTGAAGCTTATTTTGAATTTGTGAAGAAAAGAGTTATACTTCTGAATTTGATCCTTACATTAGAAGTTATGAGGATTATTTGGTATATCGTTTGAAGAAGCCATATAGGTATGTGCATTATGGAATGTCGTCTTACTTAATACTCATAGAATATTTACTAAATTCAGTTAGTTGAATTCATAAATCATGAAAAGTCACATATTAGTATTAAACGAAATATGGTATTTGAGAAAAGAGGTAGACAAACCAAAACACATGGAAAGATAGAGAGCTTAGATGATATAAACATAGAAATTCTAAGCCATAAGAAATAGAATGCAAGTTAATGTTTACGCTATTTAAATTTTTTCATAATTGAATAAAAGAATGTGTAATCATTTTTATTCACTTTTTATGTAAAGATACATACATGTGTTACACCGTCTTAATATTTAATTCTTGTCTTTAAATTGCTGGAAAGATAGAAGCGAAAGATCATTTTATTTTCAGATATATATATTTTTTTATCCATGAAAGATTGCTTCATGTCAGATAGGATTGGTTGTAACAAAAGATTGATTCTTTTTATTCAATGAAAGATTGTCTTCTTTAACATTGTATTTTTATCTTGCGAGAAATAGGAAGCTAGAATTGAAAAATGAAAGATTGTCTTCTGTATATATTTATTCTAGATTCATATGAACAAAGCTAGATAGGCTTGTGTTTTTGGAAAGTTACCTTCCGGGACAGGTGCCAAATGTGGAATTATATAGAGAATAGTTTTCTTTTCCAAACTATCTTTTATTGCTATGCATGGCATTATACTCGGCCAAGTAACTTATTGACCATTGAAACAGATGGATTTCTTTATGTTATCTACCATATCCTTGATTGATCTTGCTTGTTTCTTAATGGAATTAGAAAATTGAAAATGCATGTATCATCTAGGCACACACCAGATTCCATCTTGTCTATCGAATTCTTTTGCTAAGCAATTCGTGCAGGGTCGAGTATTCCTAATTGACTAACAATTCCAAGGAAGTGTCAGCTCCAAGGTTGGTTGGAAAAATAAC
Organism: Cryptomeria japonica; assembly: GCF_030272615.1. NCBI lineage: Eukaryota > Viridiplantae > Streptophyta > Pinopsida > Cupressales > Cupressaceae > Cryptomeria > Cryptomeria japonica. The sequence continues at coordinate 440,352 of NW_026728901.1, read as the reverse complement.
CTGAATCTTGTTCCTTTCTTCATTCTAAAGATTGTATTGAAGATAGCTTGGGTTGCAGATCAAAGGACGCATCTCACCCTTTACTTTGTATTCTTTTTTTATTGAACTTAAGGCAACTTGAAAATCCTAAGTATTGTATGATTGAGATACTATTTATATCGATTTATTGAATGAAGAATCTTTATCTTTAATAGAAATTTCGTGTTTATTATGATATAAATGGAATGATCAAATGAAGCTATGGAAGGAAAAGTGGAATGAAATAGACTTATTAAAGGAATTATGAGTTTATTTAAGAATAAAGAGTATTTCGTTTATTATTGAAGTTGGCACGATTTACGTCTTTACATCATTGGTATCAAAATGATTCATCTTGCATCTCCCTACCATGTTGCAATAGTTTTAAGGATTATGATAGTTTGGTATATATTATTATTATTATTATCAGGTAGAAGCAAGTACCTTGTGTTTTCTTCTATGAGAAATTCTATTGTGTTTCGATTCCTTTTTCTTTTTTATATTTTTTTGGACTACAAGAATCAGGTAGCCCCCTATAAATTCCTGTGTGCCAGGTATCCTTTTAATGTGACTAGTGATGTTGGCACAACATACCCTCTAATACCATGTGATTCCTGGGTGACTAGACCTTGTGACCTTGTCCCTACCACAAGAAGCTCTCACCAATTAAGCTAGGTGCCAAGCCTTGACTTGTTTGTATTTTTTGTTCTTCATCTATTATTTGTAATTTTTAACTTTGTTCATTCATTAATTTTTATGGAGGAATTATGTTGCATTTTCCATTTTATTGTTTAAGTTGACAAACTAGATATTATGTTTACATTTAAGAATCTATCTTTATTTACATCTATCAATTACATTTTATTAAAATGGGTCAGTGCAAGAAGATGAGTCCACTTTTTGGCCAAAAAGTGGAAGTGTTTTCCATAATTTTTAGATTTTGTCTCATTTAACCTTAAATTTTGAAACACTTAGAGATTGAATCTTGGAAAAAGTTAGTAATATAAAAGATATCCCTCTGAGTGTACTTTCCAAATATGTAATTTATTTTAATACCCACATAATAAAAAATAACTTTTTGAATGGATTTCTGAAAACTATGTTTTAAAAATGCATGTTTCAGGACCATACGATGCATGTGTATGACCCACACTTTTTGACACAATTAAAATTATTTTCTCAAACCATTTTGGGAAATGGTTTGTAACACACTAAAGATTGATGAGCATATTTTTCTGTATTTTTTTTTCTAATATTTTTTTAATTAATTTTTTAATGGCCGTAATTATCTTTTTAAAAATTTGACGTGTACGACCCACATAATTTGATATAAACTTAACATTTTTTGGTTTTTTTTTTTTAAATACAAAAGAATTTTGTGTAGATTGATGACATATAATTTTTTTTCCAAAATTCTTTAAAATAAAAAAGTTATTAAATTAACAAAATTAGTTAATATTTCAAATTTATGGACCCGATTTAGTATAAATTAAATTAAAAATAGTTAAAATAATCAATTTTTAAATTTTTTTACATATTTAGAATCTAGACAGTATAGTCTGAAATGGGTTTTAATTTTGTATAAAAATTCTCTGATTAGAGGCACGTAAACTATTTCAGAAGTTCATATTTGTGCTATCATTCATGGAGATTTGAATTTGCAGGTCCATGTCTCAGGTGTGGCCATCCCAGGCCTATCCTAGGTCTAATCCCAAGCTAAGTGGCAGGTTGTGGAATCAAATTCCACAAAATGGGCCCCCGTTTTCAAACAAGGGTGGCTTGTGGAAAAAAAAGGAAAAATGTGATTTAGAAACGGGGGCCCGTTTTTTAGAAACGGGCCCCCATTTTAAAAAACGGGCCCCCGTTTTGTTTAAAAGTGGGCCCCCATTTTAGAACAAAATAGGGGCCCGTTTATTTTTGCTTTGGGCCCCCGTTACCTTTTGGCTTGGGAGCCTGAAACATAAACGGGCCCCCGTTTTTTGAAAACGGGCCCCTGTTTATAAGAGTGTGTTTTCCAACATGTGGACTTGCGCGAATTTGTGACTCATTACTTTGCACTTGCCCAAATATTCTAAGTCATTGTTGACAAATCTTTTTTATTCATATCTTGCAATCTTTTCTTCAATGAGATTAAATTTATTTAGTAAATTATGTCAAAAAATTAGAATTTTTGATATATAACTCTACATTTTTGTTAGGAAATTAGATCATTGATGTAACTAACATATGTTCATTGAACTCCAAAAAGAAATATATTGGTTCAAAAAGATAATTTTTAATGTCTGTTTTGAGTACAAACACTCTACCTATAATTTATATAATTTTATAGTAAAAATCTCCTATATTATTATTGTTTTTATATTATATCTTTTTAAAAATATTGGAGGAGTGAAAAAAAATGTATACTGTAATTTGTTTCCAAGTTGTATGTATTTTCAATAATATTGATATGTTGGAATGCTTTTAATTTTATAGATTGTACAATTCATTCTATATATTTTATTTTTGTTCACTAACAATGTCTTGGTTAATGTAGTATGTCCATTGGATTTTCATTGTCTTGGTTAATGTAGTATGTCCACTGGGTTTTCATTTATGATTATAGTATGTCCACTTTTGTATATTTAATTCCTTTAATATTCTTCAAAATTTAAATATTGATATAAAGATCCATCAATAAAAGTGAAATAATAATGTAAGAAAAAATAAATGATAAATGGGACGTGATATCATTTTTAATTAGAAAATTTCTTTCCTATGCATTTTAGTTCATAGTGAAGATATATTGAGTATGATCCCACAAAATTGAGGATAATTAATATTTACCTATGACATGTGATGGTTTTGTGGATTATTACCATATTTTACTTCTCCTTTTGATACTATTATTATCACATCACTTTTCTTTGCAACTTGTAAATTTTCCTTCTATGTATTGAATGTGCTTTATGATGTAAACAAAAAATGTACCATGGTTTAAGCTATGTTTTCAACTAATTAATTTTAGGTTGAAGATCTAATTATTAAAACGTAGAAATCATAAAAGTGAGGATGAAGATTAATATATTACATTACATTGTGCGATTTGAAGCATGAAACAAGTATTAAATGTACATAAATGTAAAATGAATGCATAAATAATGAGGATGAACTAAAAATTACAGAGAATCCCTTAACCACATCATATTTCCTAGCATCCCATTTAGTGCATCATCATAGAATTCATATTTAGATGGAACTCATTGCATGGGAATTTCCCTATTTTTTACAAGAGAAACCATAAATGGTTAATGTAAGGGAGTCCAATGTTCTAATGGTTTTTTTAAAGTTTGATTAGCTTTGCATTTTACTCTTTACATTGAGCATTTATATTTGCCTTTAAAATTTGTTCAACTTATATAACATAATGCATGTTTGTATCCTTTTAAGTAAACACAAAGATAGACTATTGAGAAATATATGATGAGTCCTTTACATGGATAATATATATTTATTAAAGAAGGCTTTAAAAAAATAAAATTGAATTTCTCGATAATATGTCTCATCACTAAAATCATATGATCGTAACATAGAAAAATGTTTATAAATAATTTTATAAATAGTTAAAATTAGCTATTATTTGTGTGCAACTTAATTAACTTATTAAATCAAAATAATATTGTAATAAAATTTTATTTATTTATTTTTTTTTTTTGCAAAAGGGTAAAAAATTTATTGAGAATTAGAAACATGCATTACAAAAAGAATTAGAGCCCCGAGGCCCCCGAAAAGGACAACTAGCCCAACCACAAATCAACCAGCTTCAAAGCCACCCATGTCCTCAGTGAGAATCTTCTGCAATTCCTGACAGTAATCCCCAAAGAGATGCTCCCAGCCTTCCACTTTCCACTCATTATCATGTTCCGATGCCCACTTGGCAAAATAGTCAGCCACACCATTCCATTCATGAGGAATATGGATGAAGGACACCTGCTCCATTAAAGAGCTAATTTGAAGAATCTGCTGAACAATCCCTGCCAACTGCCACTGAATCCCACTCACCTTTTGATCAGACAACAAGTTAACAACAATTTGTGAATCCGATTCACAAATCACCTTCCTAAAACCCCTCGCCAAAGCCCACTCAAGTGCATAAAGAATCGCAAAACCCTCCATAAAATTATTAGACTGATACCCTTTATACACCCAAAAGAAGAAAACAACCTCCCCCCTACTATTCCTGCCAACACCCCCAACACCAGTAGGGCCTGGGTTGCCCCTAGATGAGCCATCAGTGTTGATCTTGATATACTCATCCTGAGGGGGTGTCCACCTTCCAACCCTTTGCACCTTCTTCATAGCCTGTCTCCCTTTCCTAATACAAGCAGAGTCAGGAGACAACTCCTGCAATCCAAGCCTACTCACAATATCTGCCTCATCTCTACCCAACGAGAAATTCACCTCACATTTAGCTTCCACTGTCTCCCAAATCATAACAATGATCCTATTCCAAACTTGTTGAACAAACAATTTGGCCTCCTGAAAGATCCTCCTATTCCTTTCAAGCCAGATCTACCACAGAATGAAGATGGGCCCAATATACCAAACCATCTGGAGGAAGGAGGATGGAATAGGAGGTCTGCCCAAACTGCTCCAAAACTCCACCAGAGAGTCCGCATGGACACAAGGATGCTTCCACACCCCCCACCAATAGTGCCAGATCATCATAGAGAAGGGGCATCTGAAGAATAGGTGTGAGGAATTTTCCTCTCCGTTACCACATAAAACATAGATAGAAGGCCCCAGGAATCCTCGCTTGCAGATATTGTCCCAAGTTAGACATCTATTCCAAGCCAAAGTCCAGGCAAAGCAGTTACACTTCGGCCAAGAAGCATTATTCCACACCTAATTCCACCAGTTCACTTCTTCTCCCTCAAGTCTTTGACTCAACAATTCCTAGTAACCACTAGCCATAGAAAAAATGCCCTTAGGATTTGGAGACCAAGCAATCCCATCCCTACCCTTCATGGAGCTACAATGTCTATTCGCCAAAATGCCCTACAACTCTGCACATTCTTCCTCCATCCCAACCACCAGCCATTCATTAGGAGTCTTCCATCACTCCAATTCTAGCCGACCGCGCCTATAGATAGCCTTAAAGTCACTCACCCTTGACCATCCAGCTTCCAAGAACCTGTGGCCCAGGTTTCCAAGGTTAGGAAACTGATCAAGAATGGGAGGGTATCCATCCCAAGAATCATTCTAGAAAAGAACCTCTTCCCCCCTTCTGCAGATCCAAAAAAGCCCTGCCTTAATGAGAGAAGCCCCCCTCTTGAGAGTGTACCAGATCGATGAGCCCTTTCCTTCAAGTAGATATCTAGGGATTTCCTCCATCGGGATCCTCTGCATATATTTGTTGGCCAAAATCCTAGCCCAGCCTCGGTCCTGCTCAACACACCACCTTCAGAATAATTTAGTAGTAAGTGCTTCCCCAAATAGAATAGACTACCTTAACCCAAGCCCCCCAGACTACTTCAGCCTACAAAACAGGTCCCAATTGACCAGACTCCATTTGGAAGAGGTGAGATTACCAGCCCATAAGAATTTCTTAGCCAGAGAGTCCAAACCCTTCAAGAACCACTTAGGAGCCACCTGAAGCATACATCGATAGGTCGGCAAAGCCTGAACCACCGACTCAATTAGTAGAACCCTCCCCACAAAGGATAACCATCTATGAATCCAGTGTTCAACCTTGGAGCGGAATTTATCCAAGATCCCTTGCCACGACTCCCTAGAGGGGTTTCCAGGAGAAATAGGAATACCCAAATACGTCTGGGGCAGGGAGCCAACTTGGAATCTCAAGATAAGAGCAATCCTCCTTTGAATAGACTCAGGAGTGTTAAAAAAGAGGATGGAAGATTCATCCTCATTGATCATCTGGCCAGATGCTGCAAGATAAACATCTAGGACCTTACACAGATTTGAAGCTTCGTTGATCCGAGCAAGCCCCATCAGGGTTGTATCATCCACAAACTGCAGGTGAGACTGCGGCTGCAAGTCATTCCCCCATCTCCAACCCTAAAAAAAACCCCAGCCCACATTATGCTTAGTCAACCTCCCCAGACCCTTAGCAAGAAGAATGAATAAATAAGGGGAGAGAGGATCTCCTTGGCGGAGACCCCTAGAATCACCAAATAGATGAGTATGGTCTCCAATGATGAGCGCAAGGAAAGAGGTGGACGTAACACAACTCATAACCCAGAGGATCCACTCTTCCACAAAACCAAAAGCCCTGAGGATCTTCTGAAGGAAGGACCACTGAACTCTATCGTACGCCTTAGCCATATCCAGCTTGATAAACATAGCTTTTTCCTTGGATGTTGCCATAGAATGAATGGTCTCCGTAGCAATGACCACCCCATCTAGAATTTGGCGCCCTTCCATGAACCCACTCTGCTCCTCAGAAATAACATTCCCCAAGCACTTCTTCAATCTATCTGCTATCAGCTTAGAGATGATCTTATAAATCACATTGTAGAGGGAGATCGGGTGGCACTGGCCTAACTGGTCGACCCCTTCGCACTTGGGGATTAGGGCAATGAAGGTCACATTCAATGCCCTAAGCATCTGTTTATTCCTCTGGGACTCCTGGACTACTTCCAATAAATCCAGCTTAATTATATCCTAGAACTCTTGAAAGAACTCAACCAGGAACCCATCCAGTCCAGAAGCCTTTCCTTTCCTCATGTGGAAGACAATCCTCTCAAGTTCTTCCAATAAAATAGGACACAAAAGCTGCTCATTCATCTCCCTTGAGACAAGAGAAGGGATGCAATCCAGAACCAGATTCTCCTCCACTGTTTCCCCCTGAGAGTCCTCCCTAAAGAGGGACTGGAAAAACTGGAGAGACTCCCTAGACATCTCCTGCAAGGATAACTCACCTCTGTCATTAACCAATACGGGAATGGAATTTTCGTGTCTTCTTGCTTTCACTGAGTTGAAGAAGAAAGCGGTGTTCTTGTCCGCCTCCTTCAACCAGTCAATATGAGCTCTTTGCTTCCAATATATTTCTTCCCGAAGCTCCCATTCCTCAACCACCTTGACAGCCCTGTCTTCCTCTCTAAGTAGTTCCTCATACAACCCATGCTCCCTAATTTTATTGGTGATCTCATTCAGTGTGATTTGAGAAGCTTTCTTCTCATGAAAAATGTTCCCGAAACCTTGACGGTTCCACTATTTAAGCTGAAGCTTAACAAATTACAGTTGCTTGGCAAAAGAGTACATGGTAGTGCCAAAGGCTGGTCTCCCTTTCCTCCACCAGTCCTCAACAAGAACCTGCAATGACAGGTCCCAAAGCCACATAAGTTGGAATTTGAATGAAGGCAAATGGGCAACCCGAGCCGAAGATGAAACTAGCTTGATGGGCCAGTGATCCGACCCTCTCCAGTCAAGAATCTCAGAACATGTGGACCACACCCTGCCAATCCAAAAATAGGAAACCAGAAAATGATCCAATCGTTCAACAATCCAATTCTCTCCCACCCTCCTGTTGTTCCAAGTGAACAAACCATTGCTAGGCTTGACGTCAACTAGCTGCAGCAAGGAGGTACTATCCTAGAAAAGGAAAGAAGAAGGTTCCAACCACATTACGCCCCCCTTCTTTTCACTCAACTCTAGGATGGCATTGAAGTCTCCTGCCATAATCGAAGGATGAAAAGGGGCCAACCTAAGCACACCTAACACATGTGACCATAAGATTTGCTTACCCTGAAAATCAGTGGGAGCATAGATATTCAAAAACAAGATGAATTCCCTAGTCTCAAGACTAGCCAGTACCCCAGATAAAGAGGATCTGGAGGCAACCCACTAGATAGGGTAGAACCTTAAAGGGTTCCAAAGATAGGCCACCCCTCTCGAGGAACCAGCTGCCCCAACACACTGACACTCGCCTCGCCCACACAACTTTGGTACGAGACCCATCAACTATCCACAGTAAGTTTAGTTTCTTGCAAGAAAAGGACATTAGGTGAGTGATTCCTAATCAAATCCTGAACAGCTTTTTGTCTAGGGTCATTGTTCAAGCCCCTTACATTCCATCAGAGCACAATCATTTAGGAGGGTTGGAAAAGTGTGAATCCAAAGTCTTCACTGACCCTAACTCAACCAAATTCTCACCTATCAATTTGATCTTATCCAGATCCTTCTTTCTGCCAACCTTTGAGTTCTTCTCTGAAGCACTTTTCTTAATATCTCTTTGATGTAGACCTAGGTGAATGGTTGTCTTATTACTTTTCACCCCAACCAGTTCCAATTTGAAAGCTATCAGAGAACCCTCCCCCTCAGCTAGGTTCACCTCAATAATAGGAGCCAGGCCCAACTGAGCCCCAACTATCTAGTCCATCTCCATCTGCTGGCTTCCAATCACTAGAAAGGCCTGAAAAGATTCCTCCATCACACTTTCTAGCACCCCTCCTGATGCACCCTAATCTAGAGGGGTAAACCCTGGGTTAACTTCCTGATGGCTCAGGTCATCCAGGGCCTCAAATCTGTTAAAGGTATCCTCCTCCCGTTTCTCCTGTAAGGGTCTCTTTTGTCCTATGTTCCTATTCTTTGTCTTAACTGAGACAAAACCATCAGCACCCTCTACCACACCCGACATGACAGCTTTCCCTTTCTCAGCCCTATCAAGGCTTAGTTCTGACTGCTAAGGTTGTCTCACTACCGGTTTGTATCTAGGACACTTACGCTATAAATGACCGTACTCATGATACAGACGATAGCAAAATGGTAAAGTCTCATAATCTAGCTGTTGAACCAATGAATAAGAGCCTACACACATATCTATAGCATCTGGCAAGGGTTTACTAAGATCTATTTCAACACAGATATGTGCAAAGGTCATTACCTTTCTCCCCAGAGTTTGCAACGAGGATCCCACTGGCCTCCCAAGCAAAGCAGCGAGCATCTGTAGCACATCCTCTCGATAGCATTCCACTGGAAGATGTGGTAGCTGAACCCACACCGGAACTCTATTTGGGAGCTCCTCTAAAGGATTAAACCTCGCATGACAAGGTTTGATGAATAATCCCATCTGGTTGTAAAAATACGGACCTCCTTCAAAGACCCTATTGCGATCCTCCATGCAGTTGAACATAACCATGAAATAGTTATTTGCCAGCAGCATAATCTCCATTTCCCCTTTCGGTGCCCATGTCCGCTAGGCCCAACTTTCCAAAAAATGCAATGAAACCCTCATTCCCAAGAACTTGCAGTATAGCGAGTGATTTGAAAAGTATTCAATGTCATCAACTATAATCTTAGGAGGGATGATCAACTTCAACCTCTCACTGCATCTCTCTAGGCAACCATTAATTTTCACCATGCATGAGCTACCAGCACTCCCAGAGCCCGAATCAAAAGAGAATAGGTTATTGTTAAACGTCTTTACATTCTGAAATGGGTGTTTTGAGCCCACCGTAGCATAGAAATCCATAGCTGGAATCGCCTGCGAGGCTTCCCCACCCAAAGTCACCATCGAGGCACACAAAAATAAAAAATAAAAACAAGGACAACGGCTGAGGGCCCACACCCCTAGGTCTCCCCACGGGGCTCAGCACCCAAGGCCCCTCCCCTCACTCGCACCACCAAGGATCGGCCCACCTAAAACCCCAAACCCCCGGGAAAGCTTCGGCTGCAACAACAAAACCCCACCCCCACTCAACCCTCCCACCTCCTGGCGACCACCCCCACAGCCACCACCGAGCCCTAGCAACTCCTTCCTCCTCCGTCTTCCCCCGACACCCAACACTCCCCGCCCCGTGTGAACCCACATCAGCATCGCCTGGGAGCTAGGGCCGCGAAACCCTAGCTCGGCCTCCTGCGCAGACCCGCATGAAGGCCATCCTTAGAGAAATCAATATTGTAATAAAATTATTGTCTTATAAATATCTTAATTTATTAACTATTTAATTTTATTTTTTGAATGTTTAATATTTTTTTCCTTAAATATATATATATATATATATCTTGAATTAGTAATTATTAATTGACTTTTAAATAAAAGGTTACAAAGAAATATTAAAAAATATTTGAAAATATTTTTAATTGATTACATATATTTTGAATAATATTTTAATCTTAAATATTTTCTTATAAACATTTATAATAATTTAAAATAATGTTCACATTATGTAAATTCACCAAAGATCTATTTACTACAATTCTAATTTATTCTATTTTTTATGTCAATTAAGTGACTTTAATATTTTGGGAAGAGTCGACCAAAAGAAAGTGAGTCTATGTTAGGTGGCTAACAATGACTGAAAATGAATACTCACAGTTTGGTTTGGCTCTAAATGCTTCAAGTCCCTACCTCACAAATGTTTGTAGTACAAATCTAATTTATAATATATTATAAGTCAATTAATTGACTTTAATTTGTTAGGAAGAGTCGCTCACAAGGAAATCAATCTATATTAGGTGGCCATCAATGACTGAAAATGATAACTCACGATTTGATTTGACTCTTAATTTTTTAAGTGGCTACCTGAAAAATATTTGAAATACAATTGTATTTTCTAATTCAATTATATGACCTTTTGGTTTTTCCGAAAAGGATCACTAGAAAGAAAGTCTAAATTAGGTGGCCATAAATGACTGAAAACGAATACTTGCGGTTTGATTCGACTCTGAATGATTTAAGTTGCTACCTTGAAAACCTTTCGAATACGCATTTGGACATTCAATTTGCATTCACTGGTTAAATCAACTAGTCGTTTGCCATGTTGAACAAGGAAAAGCTCGATGAGCGTGACAAATGCATCACCCAATGGATTATCATCTGTTTGACAATTACGGCTACCTCTTTCACCGTTGATTTTGAAAAAATACTTTAGTTTTCCTCTGAAAATCTTTGGTCATGTTACTTCTAATTTAATCGTTGATTGTTAAATATTTAAGTCAACTTTCACTTTATAGAGGACATTAGAAATATTTTATATTATAATATGGTATATTGACTTGTAGTGAAATATATTATTGAAAAAGAAATAAAGTTAATTATATGAAATAAATACATGGTCATTATTGATTTATTTTACATATAGGGATCTAGAAAGTTAGAACGATAAATCATTAATTGAAATATCAATAAATTTGAATGGTATCATAGATGAGAAGTTTATCAAGTAAAGTGTACATTATGACTTTTATAATTGTTAATTTAGGTTGCATTTAACATCATGAAAATATGACATGCATGAAAGAAAGAATCCATACAAAGAATCGTTGTAAGTTGATTGGGTTTTTAACAATTCTAATACAATTTACCTGGCTTCAATTGTTATTGACAAAACACAATCTATTTCATGCAATTTTATAAAATCTAATCATATTACATAATTATAATGATGCTATAGAATATTTTTTCAAAGATAGTTCTCTCAATTTCACCATGTTTCAATTAGTGATTTGTATTTGAATAAAGGTCCAAAAGGTAAATGTTGAAATAAATAAAATAAATCCAAGTGAATTTAATGGTCAAAGGTTTAGTAATTCAGCATATATATGTCTTATCTATTAGGAATTAGGTTCCATCAACCTTATAAATCCTATGTAGATAATTACTCCTAAAATTGTTTTTAATTTCCATCAAGGAAGATGCATTCACTGAGAAATAGTCTTATTTAGACACATTTGGATATTTGTACCTAATAAGGGGTGTGGGGCCACTTACACACCACTATTGTCGCCACCCAAAGATCCTCCAATTAGATTTTAGGGTTCATGCCCCCATAGAGAATTTTTTTTTTTAAAATGCATTATAAAATATCGCAATTTTGTAGTTGTAAAGTGGAAAATTGAACCCTAGTGACTCCCCACCTAGGAGAGAGAAAGGAAGTCACTAGGATGATTTTCACTTGGGAGAAATTTACATTCAAAAGAGGGGCTTGAATCCACTTGATTCAAATCCAAAGGGAGTAAGGATGTGAATACCAAGTGGATTGCAAAGGTTGAAGTGTGATTTTCCCTCTTTTGTAAATGGGAAAGTTGATTTGATGACTATGCAGGAAAGGGAGATAAAATAAGTGAAATGAGGAGCTACCGGTTCTAGATCGCGTTGTAACTACGGATTTGAGATATTTAGACTGATACGGATCTTACCTACAAATTAGGAGAAAATTCATCGGGACCCTATTGAAAATGCACACAGTCCTCCGAAAAATCCATGAAATGAAAAGTGATGACATCTTGCTCTAAGAGGCTGCCCTCTGGTTCCAAGAATGTCCCACTGTACAAGAGAGGGAATACTCTTCAAGAAAGGATAGGATAGGTGAAAAGAGATATCTTTCTATAAGTATAAAGGAGATCCTTGGAGGAGAAGAGATATTTGTTCAAAACACATCCCCCTCCAATAGGAGTTGTCTTAGACAAATATAATATCATCTAGAACAAAGAAAAGGAGAGAACAAGAATGCAATCCTTCTTCCTATTCCTAGGTGAAAGGGATTCTTAATGAGGGATGACTCACTTTTAGCCCCAAGAGGGATGGGTGAATTTATCATAGATGTACATTACCAAGTGTGAAAGAGGTTGTAGTCAAGGACTTACACCTCTTGTATAAGAGAGAACCCATGAGGAAACCACCAATAATTTTGCACAAGGAATGACATCAAGTAATATAACTCACACCATCCACAAAATAGGGAAAAGTGGATCCCTAGAGAAAGAGAGAGAGGTATCATTACCCCCCAAGTGTAGGGACAATAAGAAGAACTTACACAATCTTTAAGAGATAGATTAAACATAATCAAATGCAAAATGTACTTTCACAAATGCATGGAAGGAAAGACATTAGTATATGTAAAATACATGTCTCAAGAAGTGGTAATCTTTGAAAGGAAGAGAGAAAAATCATCGCATATTTCCCAAGGGGGATTAATTATAAAAGCATAGCATTGTAAGACATGATAATCACATATAAAAAATGCAGCCCCTAAAGGAAATAATGATAAATGAGAAAGAAAGAAAGGGAAAGGAGTGAAAATCCTTGCCCTGCAAGTGAGGAGAACAAGGGGAAAACATTACACATCTTTTGATGGTGATTATTGTGAAGCAATATACCTTCCTAATGGAACAAATCCTCTCAAGGAAGGAATACGTACTTCTCAAGAGATCATTCAATGCTAAGGGGCATATCATACTTGCGAATAATCAAAACCATAAAAGTGGTAAGTTTTCCAAGAGAATGAAAGAAAGAGTGCACTATTCACCAAGTTTCAACTCTTAAACAACCTCTAATTCTATACAATATCTCATACGTTCTGGCAACACTAGGATAATATCAATTAGTGGATATGGCTATTATGGAAAGGTTACATGAGCTATTTTGTATCTTCTATTGTATGAACTCTATAGTGTATCCAAGTAGGTATCCTTGGAACCCAGTATGGACATCCATCAAAGGTTAAAATAAGGGTTATTTTTAGTAAATGATGTAGAAGAAAGTTCATAGTAGACATGTATGCAAAAGATAAAATTCTAGATAATACATGTGAGAAATATGAGAAAATGCATCAAGAAATTATAGGTTCTATAGGTTTATTAGACAAGGTTACCTCTTATTAACTTCCTATTAAATATATCTAAAGAATATTTTTCTTCACATCAATATCATTTGAAATTTATAATAAAATTATTATTCTTAACATTATTTCCTTCTTGTAAATGTTTAATTTTCTACTATTATCATATCATCATCTCATCTGCAACCTAGTTTGGCATCTACCACCATAATTTAGACTAATGTGTTCATTCATAACTATAGTATCCCTTATCATAGATATCTAAAATATGTCCACGTAAAAAAATTTACATGCATAATGCAATTTTTCCAAATACATCCAGAGTCTCATATCACTCTAAATATGCAAACATATCTTTTATTTTACTATCATCCATATATTTTTCATCCTTTGGCCATACCATAACCATATATTTTCCTCATAGATTATATCATAGCTTACGCACATACCATATCCTCATCTAAATTCATATCATAGCATCCTCTTTTAACATATCATCTTCATATATATCCATATCTTAGATCACTCACTTTACCTTTTACATCCACATAATATCATTTCTAGTATATAATATAGACTTATACCATAGGCTCTCATCCATGATCAAATATCCCACTTCTAGGTATTTATATTCTCGATTAGGTTATCACCTTAACCTATTTAATGTACCTTAATCTACATTCATATCATAATATCCATTGTCACTTACATTATAACATGCATCCATTGCCATATGTTTCAACCATCATCTATATCCATCATATACCTTTAGTGTCATAAAATTGTGGTCCTAGAAATTTTTGACTGCAATAAGGTCCTCACGCATGTGAACTCGAATCCTCTAGCCTGATTGGAGACTAGAGATTGCTTGGCTTGCGAAAATAATTTCTTTCTTGGTCTCCGCATAACTCTGTCTGCACTCTTCCCTAAAGAAAGGGGTAGGACAGGGGCGTGACGCACCTATCCCCCCTAGGACAAGGGCGTGGCACCCTTTTCCTCCCAAGATAGGGGTGTGGTTCCCTTTCCCCTGCCCTATTTTGGGGTAGGACCTTCCTAGAGCATGCATTGTGGGTTGTGCTATGAGCGGGAAAACTCTCCCAATGTCGGCCCGTGATGAAATTCAAACCTACCAACATGTATTTAATGGGCATTCTTCCTCTCATTTGCATAAGGTGGGATGAGTGGGAAATTCACAAGCGATCAAGAATTCAAGCATTCAAGAATTCTTTTCCAGCATTGAGCATTCTCAAGTCTCCCTTCAAGGCTAGGTGTTGCATTCAAGTCAAGGATTCAACCATTGAAGAGGAGACTGATTTCAACATTCAATTCCACACAAAAATTTCTATCAGAATTGCTACTACAAGCTCCCTTGAGGTGATTTACAATTCAGTCTTTCATTTACATCTACTTGCAAGTACTTTCTTTCATTACTTGGTTAATTCCAAAACTAGGGTTTGACCTAAAGGCAAACCCCCAATCCCATCCCATTTTCCTCTCTTTTCTGTGTGTAGGTTGCAAGTGTGTAGCTGTACTTTCGGATTCGGGATCCATTTGTTGAGGTGGAAAAACCCTTTTTGTTTCATGGATTTTTCGGAGGATAGTGTACATTCCCACCACGATCCGAGCAAATTTTCCTCAAATTCACAGGGTGACTTCGTCTCGACATTTTAAGTTGCCAAATCTAGGTGCACAACTTCATCCCATATCCTAATCTCAAGTTATAATTGATTCTTTGTCACTTTTGCACTACATAACTCTATCACTTCCTTTCCATTTCAAAAAAGGAAGAGGGGATCAACTTAACATTCCCCAATTCATTCAGAATTCAATCTACCATCTTATGTGGATAGATTGAATCTAGTGAATTATCATCTCCTTCTTCCGAATGTAATGGTGAAAATTGTTTGAAGGATAATCAATAGTGAAACTCTCATCTCTCTTTGAGGGAAAGGGTAGTCTTCCTCTTGATCTATCATTCACCATTTTCCACCATTACATTTTGGTGAACCCGACATCTTGCATAGTTTCTTTTGAACAATATCGCATATTTTTCATTTACAAGTTTTAACTTTCTGTAACCTTAGTGATTAATTTGTTAAAAACCCTAGTTTTTAAAATTAAAATTGAACCTGTGATTTGTACAAATTGTTTGTGATTATTTTAGATCTGAAAATTGTCTTGATTGTCAAATTCAATTTCCTCGTTGCCTTTTTCAAATTACAATTAAAATTTACAAAATTAAGAGGTTATTTGCTAAAACCCTAATTTTCAAAAATCATATTGAACTTTCGCAAAAATTGGATTTAAACTTAATTTTTAGATTCCTGATTGTTCTCAGATTTGTCTTCAATCCTACAATTCAAAATTTCAATTTTCTCCCCTTTTCCCAAAATTCAAATTTCAAAATTAAGTGGTTAGGCCATCAAACCCTAATTTTTAAAATTAGTTGAATTTTGTGTGAATTTAAAATCAATTTCAATTACATTCAGATTTATAAACATTTTCCAAGGTATCCCTATCCATTACGATTGACCCTTTTCAAAATTGCACTTCAATTCCTCATTTTCTTCAAAATCCTAACGGGGTCCTATTTTCACATTTGTGCCTTCATTTCACCCATCTAGAGATCATAAAATTTGCCAATTTTGGGGGGTTGGCTTTAAAATACTTTCAATATCCATCCCTGAAAATTTTGTAAAAAGTTGGTCGGACCAGGTGCATTCCCGCCACGGTCCTCGATTTTTTTCCTGAAATCTTGGGACACTGTTATGACTCTATTTAATAGCCTAAATCTGAAAGATTGGTTGATTTTATCGATTTTTGATCCTTCTAGAATTGGAAATACCTTTAAAATTCAACATTTCAACTTTCAAGAATTTTTTAAAATTAAGAAGTTAATTATTGTCTGCCCTGATTTTAAAAATTCTAATTTTAAAATTAAGTGGTATTCCCTTGGCCCTAATTTTTAAAAATCTCCAATTTCCTTTCAATTTTGGAAATTGTGTCATCATGTGTCCCCAACAAAGTTCAAATTCTGTAATCATTATTTTCTTGAATTTTGCATTACTCAGTTTTGTAAGCTTTGTTCTACAATTCAAAATTCAAACTTTCCCTCTAGTGCATGAGTTTTACCACTCTAAGTCCTACCTATCCTATTCCTCTTAGATGAAGCATTAGAATTAAGGCTTCCCAAGGTTTAATTACTGAGGAGATGGAGCCTAATTTGAGTGACTTCTTTAATGAGGATCATGCTAATTCTTCTCATCCTAATCATGTGCCTATTAATGGATCTCATGATGAAGAAAAAGTCTTAACTAGGGTTTCTTTAGATCAACTTTCTATATTGGACAATCAATTTCACAGCTTTCAACAATGGATGTTCCAAGATTACCCTAATAGTGAATCTCTTCCATAAATTGAAGGTCTTAAACACATGCTTCAAAGTGATAAGAATAGAATTTATATAATGCATGGCATTGTACATATTGTTGATTCTAATGTCATTCCTATCAAGAGTTGTGTTGAAACCGTAGGTTATTCACAACCTTCAACACAAGTCAATTTCTCTATTCCTTTGACTAATCTTATGACTAGTATTCCTACTTTTACATCCAGCATCATGGCTACTTCAACTCAAAATGTCATTCCTACAACTATAGGTCATGGGAAAATCTCTCTTTTTCATTCAATCCTCCATCATTACCTATGTCTTCCATGAGTGTTCCTATTATTCCTTAATCAATCAGTGTGACATAAGGGGGAAATTTCTTCAACAATTTTATTTCTCCTTTAAGTGTTCCTTTTCCTACACAATCATCACTAATGCCTACTTATCATAATGACCCACCACCTTATTCTTAGCCCATGCCTTCTTTCAATAACATCACACCACCTTCTCAATCACTTATGTCTAATATTAATTCTTCTACTGAGATGACACTTAAGAATCTTGCTCAAACTGTGTCTTCCTTACAACAACAAATTTCTTTTATGAGTCAATCCAAGTTTAGTGCGCCCGCCTTTCATGTTGCGAGCCAACTTTCTCTTGATATTGAGATCCCTCAATTGGAACTCTATAATGGAAAAGGTGATCCTCTAACGCATCTCAAAGCATTTCAAACCTTGTGTGCTAATTTTGCTTATGATCAATGATTGCTTGCAAAACTGTTTACAAGAACACTAAGAGATAAGGCTTTACAATGGTATTTCTCTTTGCCTCCTTATTCTATCACTTCTTTTCAACAATTGGCAAATGCTTTCATCCAACAATTTTAAAACAACATTGGTCCTAAAATCACTTTGACTGATTTAATGCATTGTAAACAAGGTGTTAAAGAAAAAGGGACTGATTTCATTGGTAGATATAAGCATTTGTGTGTTGAAATTTCTTTTCATGTACTTGATAATGATATTCAAATAATTTTCATTTCTAATTGACAAAAAGATATCAGGGAAAAGCTTATTTTATCTGAGTCTACTTCATTTCCGTAGTTGTTCTCAACACTCCATAATTATGAACTGGCTGTGAGTCAAATGGAGCAATCCACTCCTATGGCTTTGAGTGATAAGGGGGAGAGTGCTCAGCAACCGTTTGTGAAGTTCAAACCAACAAAAATCTTCATCGAATTCAATGATCCAATCAACAACAACCATGTGAATCCAACAATAGGTGTGCCTTCTATTCCTAAATTTTTCCAAAGACAAAGTCCGTTTACTTCTTTGAATGAATCTTTAGATTGTAATATGTCTCATTTGTTGCATATAAATGTTATCAAACTTCCCCCTATAAAAGAAATTGATCCTTCCAAACTTCCATCTCCTTATTTTGATAACAATTCCTTTTGCCAATTTTTTCATCAACCTGGTCATGATACTGAGAAATATTTTTCATTGAAAAAGAAGGTTCAAGACTTGATTTATAATAATACTATATTTGTGGCAGGTGTGAATGATAAAGGGAATAAATCAGTTTCTCCTCCTAATCAAAATCTTAAGATTTTCACTGATCCCTTGCCATCTCATACCTCTAACATTATTGATATTGTGCCTAATTCTCTCACTTCTGAGGAATTCGCCTGTACGGCTCCAAACTTGGTTAATATGGTAGTAACATAAGATTTGCCTAAGGATCCATGTATTTTATTTGACCCTAGCAAGACCATTAGAGAACCGGATGGTCCTTTATACATAGTTGTGAAGGTTAAGGATATCCCTTGCCATGGGGCCCTGCTTGATCCCTCTTGCACGGTTAATGTCATAACTAATGAATATCTTTTTACTTTATGATTGCATAAGCCTATATATGATGCTTCTAATGTTGTGATGAAGTTATTTGATGGCTTCTCTTGTCCTACCATTGGTTCTATCACTATTCCTGTTAGAGTTCATGCTAAATCCATGGATGTTGACTTTGTTATCATACCTTCTTCTGAGAAATTCCGTGTGAATTTGGGCTATCCTTGGCTATCTTCCATGAAGGCTATTGCTTCTCCAATACACAAGTGTGTTAAATTCCCTCACAATGGAGAAATAATAACCATGAACCATATCTTATTTCGTCCATCCGAAGGAAGCACTGGTATTCCTATTGATCTCTTTTGGCCTAAACAATTTCAATCTCCTCCATCAAGGAGTGGTGCTCTTTTTCAATCTTATAAAAAATGGAAGAATGATATGATCTTATCCTTAAGTCAACCTAGATTGCCAACACTTGACATTCCTATTATTCTTCAAGAAGAGGTTCTTCCCCTCTCAAATAGAACTAATCTCCCTCCTAAGGAAAATTGTCCACCTACTCCTATGTATGTGACTTTACCTTCTCTTAAGGAGAACAAAAATATTCCACCTAAAGTTACACCTATACCTCCTCCTCATGTTGGATCTGGTCTCCTTCCTACACCTAATATTTCTCCTTCCTATGGTGCAATTGCATCTCCTTCCTCTTATCGAGAGAAGAAGCCTACTTCAACTATTGTTCAACCAAAAAGATCTCAACCTAAACCTTCAACTATCAAGGAGGGAAAAATTCCTATTTCTTCAAATGTTCCTCCTCCTTCTCAAACTTCAACTAAGACTCGATGGAATCATTGTGCAAGAGAACGCATGACAAATACGTCGTGTTCAAGCTCGTGAAGCTACCCCTCAAAATACTCAGTCTCCTCAGACTCTGACAGTTGACATGATTCCCTTTTCTCCTAAGAAATATTTTCAACCAACATCTCCAAATCATAAGTTTCATAAAACATGTGATGGTTTTACTCCTACTCATGTTCTTGCTCCTCTTTCTTTAAACATTGATGAAGAAATGGGTGAAAATTTTATTCATAATGGCAATACAACTCCTAATGCTTATAATAGTGACTATGAGTATGTTGATGTGGACAAACATTTATTGGATGAGTTTTCACAAACCCTAATCCTAGCTCCTAGAATTGAACAAAGTGGCCTCCAACATGAGCATAGTCCTTGTTTGGGTCTTGTGATAGCTCCATCCGATGTGCTCGATGTCGCTTCTTTGGCATGTTGCTCGCCTTCCCAAAATAGTGATGAGAAAGATCGAGAGGTGGATGTTGTTCTATATTAGCGATATTAGCACTGTAGATCTCTCTCTCTCCTCTCCTTCTTTTTTGTGACCATTCTTCTATTGTGTACTCCTCTTATTCTATTGTTCCCTTAATGTCTACTTGGGCATGATATAAAGCATTGAGATCTTCTCTTGGTCTCTTTCATGTTGACTCAAAAGACATCCTCTCTTCCTTTTCTTCTAAGGTAGTGTCATACTTTGGGGAATGAAGATTATTATATGCACATACAAATATGATATACATGAGTTATTATACAACATATTGACCCCAAGAAAAGCAACACTACCTTGTGTTTTCTCTTCATTATCCTTGGTTTTATACCTCAATTGGGAGCTAAATCCTTGCGATAATGTTCTCCCTCTTTTCTCTCTCTTAGGTGTATCCTACGTTAAAGCAATCACTCCCAATAAGGTGCGTGCGATCGCTTTAACGTGGGGGCATACACTCTGCTCATACTTTCCTTCTTGTGATACATAGAATTACTTAGTGACCCTTGTTTTTCTTTGTGATATTTAGTATCCTTTCTTTCATGACTCATAGAAGATATAAGGCATAGAATTTTATCAAAATTAAATTAAAAATTGAAAGAATACTATAACTAGTATGATTTTGTTGTGTAATAATATTCAATAATAAAATTTTAGAGATTTTATCTCAATAGGTAAGAAATTATATATTCACAAGGAATTTATTCAAGAGAATGATTGTATTGTTTAGAAATGGTGAAATATATTTAAAATAATGATCAAATTTTGGAGCCACTAAATTTTGAAAAGTAACTAGTTCTTTAATCACCACAAAAAATTGTAAGTTATCAATTACAAAATTATATTATATGTGTATATTTAGAATGTCACTCTTTAAAATATCTATAATATAAATGAATATATATTAAAATCAATATAAATTAAAATTATCTAAAAAATATAATAAAAAATATGAAAAACTAATGTCTTATTAATACTATCCCTCACACTGGTTGGCTGAAGCTGAATATCATCGGGTCTTCTCGTGGTAACCAGGGTCAGGCAGCAGGGGGCAAAGTGATTAGAGACTCACGTGGCAACCTCATCCTTTCTTGTGTAGAAAATTTTGGTGCTCAAGCTTTGAGACTGGCTGAAGTGGCAATGATCTATCATGGGTTAATTGTAGCAAGGGAAAAGGAGCTTCGATGCATCATTATTGAAGGTGATTCTTGCAATACAAGAATGATGCTTAAACGTGTGGCTAAACCAAACTATAAATCTAACTCGCTATTATCAAGTGTCATGCTCTCCATCCTACTCTCAGAGATGTCAGGTTCTACCATGTGTTGTGGGAAGAAAACTATCTAGGGGACAAGTTTAGGCACATATGTTAATGATTTTGAAATTTGGATTCACTTTTACAAAATCCTGATAGAGGCTTGTGGCATGATTTTGAAGGGCCTATTTATTAATGATGAATAATCCCAATGTTGCCTTTTTAGTACTTTTCTTTCTTTCCTTTTCCATTCCTTACTAGCTAACGCAACAAGATTTAAATTTTGTTGGTACCACTTACCACTATATTCTCTAGGCTTGTCGCTTTCTCAACCTAGTTTTCTTTTCTACGGATATGGGTGGTGATTTGATTTAGATCGAACCCAAAAAATTCTTTGAATTTAAGATTAATAAAGATCTTTGGAATAAGGTGATTAAGGAAATCTAGATACTTATGCAGAGGGGATGACCAACCCTAATATTTAGCTATCTACAACATTTGTTCATGTCTAGGATAATGGTACTATTAAGATTGGTAGTGTCACCTTTATGGTTTCAATGGAGACCGTAGAAAAGGTGATTGGGCTATCCCTTGATGGAGTTTTATTTCCCAAAAAGAAAAAAGGGAATCATAAAGAGGACTTTGATCATTTCTTTGAACCTAGGGAAAGGGTTTCCAAGCTTCAAAGTGGTTATATTAGGGAAGAACTACCAGATATTTGGAAGGAGTAAGCTATATTGTTTATGAAGTACCTCACCTTAGAAGAAAGGAAAAGTAGGCTCCATCTATAGAAATTCCCCATGTTAAATCATCTCTATCATGGGGTAAGAATGAGTTTTTCCTTCTAGGTTATATCATCTTTTTCTCAGTCTGTTTCTAAAGCCATTATTAAAGGTTAACCCCCACTCCATTAGGGCTTCATTTATAGATTGTATAATTTCTAACCAGCTTTATCCCCCTCTAGTGGGGTCCCTTCTATTGAGATTGGGTTCACCTATGATGCCAATTTATATGTAGATCTTATTGTTACTCCCTCTAATTCAAGGTAGTGTCTCATTTGGGTTCTAAAATGGCCAATAGGAAAATACTTGCTAGAATGGCCAAATTTAAGACCATTTTCACCACCAAAAAGGATCAGGATGTCCATGCTCAACCTCAGATGCAACAAAATATAGATATTGTTGGATATTTTTTCTCTAAGCCTCTTTCATTGGATGATTCATACTCCTTAGACACCACGTCGTTCGATTGGTTCCCTGCTAAAATTGGTGCTAACACTAGCCCTTCCCCCATAACCCCTCCCTCCTCTACTAATACTAAACCATCGAGCTCTATTTTGGTTCTAACTAACATTGTGAAGGACCTGCATGAGGATATAAAAAGATGAGACAACCTATTAAAATGGCTCTTTGCAAACATGAATGTGGTCATTAAAAGATCAACCAACTGGATTTAGTGGCTAAGGCAAAGGCCAAGGCTAACACTTGGGTGGACAACTTGGATGAGGGCATAGTTTGGAGAATTGTCAATGATCTTGTTGGCATATTGGGGCTAGGGGCAGAAAGATTGATGATACAGACTCCAAGATCAAGATGCTAGGGACCAAACTTGAGCTGGGCCAAGAGGTCAAGAAAACCCAGGAGGCCCTTAAAATAAAATTGGGAAGGTAAACCTTGCTTGTAAGAACATGGATAGTAATCATAATGCCTCCCTATAGGCTATCCAGGATGAGATGGAAAGGAAAAGGGAAAAAAAAAGAAAACACATCAAGTCCCTAGCCATTGTCTTTGGCCCCACGTCATCTCTAGTGAAATCTACCCCTGACTTCATGTTGGTCTCCCCTAGCTCTAAGATTGGGTCAAGTAAAAAAGTTTTTTTTTTATAAAGTGCTTAGTTTGTGCCAAGTTGGCAAGAAGGCTACCCCCATATAGTAGACCATCTCTTTGTGTCTATGTTGGGTGGTTTTACTATATTTTTTCATTATTTCAATTCTTCTTTTTTTGCTATTCTTTTAGTGTATTTGTTGGATCTCTATTCACCCTACTTGTTTTTTCTTATTTTTTGGGTGGGGGAATATTTTATTTGTTGCACATCCCTCGTGTGCTCTTGGTGTCTCTTTGCGGATAGGTAATGGTATGAGCCTATCTATATTTTATTAATGAAAATAATATAATTATCATGCATCTACAAACTGTAGCGTTGTAAATTGTACGCACTTGCTAGGGTGGTACAATTTCACACCTAGTTTAGCACCCGCCTTAGTGCATTTTGCATTTTGCATTGCATTTATCCTTTTGCACTTAATTAATCAAATTAATTAGGTCTAAGGTCCTATTTCATCATCCTTTGCATCATAAAGTTGGGCCCTTTCGCTAAAGCGTGCCCTTCGCATTTTATTCCTCCAGTACATCACTCAATCAAAAACCCTAATTAAGTCCTATTTCGAACTTGGGGGCTTGATTTTGGGGTCAAAACATCTCGAAATCACCTGTAACTTCAGGATTCTCTCTAAAATTATCATATCCGACGGCCCTAAAAATTTGGTGAAAAGTTGTCAGGACCGTGGCGCCCGTAGTGCACATGGTCTCGGACATTTTTCCCGAAATTTTGGGAGCACGATCCAATCATAAAATAAAGCTTAACCCCAAGAAATTGGCGGGATATTCAATCTCTAGGTCAGCCAAAAGATGAATTTATGACCTAGGGTTTCCAACATAAGAGCTCTCTTTCTTCATTTGAAGGGATCCGATTTTTGGTTTTGAGGAACCTCATATGCAGCGAAAGAGAAGATCTTTGAAGACTTCAACAACATTCAACATCCTTCTATCAAGCATCTATCAAATTCATTCATCCACTTAGGGCTTGGAAGACATTGAAGAACAATAGGAATTTACCGACTGAAGATTGGCTTGTACTTCTCCCTTGAGGGTTGGGTATGATTTCATGTTGTTTTCATGTCTTTACATAAGCTTCAATACATCATTTATTTATGCTTTAGATCACATTGCATCTTGATTTAGAGCATTTACGTTATCATTTACAAGCAATTAGGGTTTACTTTCTAGGTTGCTCTAGTTTGCTTTCTTGCATTTTAGGACCTTGCACACACACTAGGTCTGCACACACAATACATTTTACAAAACAACTCGGCTATTCGTGGAGGTGGAAATCACTGAACCGGGGGTTTGACTAAGGCAAAACCCTATATAGCCGCCCATACACCCTTTTTCAGATATCATTGCAGGTTTTGAGATTCGGACGACACTGCGGGATACAGATCCGGAGAGAGAAGGTTGAGATAGCACTTTGTATCAGATTGCAGAGCAGAAGACTGGGACAGGGGCGCTGGGTGCCTTGGTCCTGCCAGGACAGGGACGCTGGGTGCCCTGGTCCCTGGGACAGAGGCGCTGGGCGCCCTGGTCCTCCGGAAAGACAGCTTTCAGACAGCTTTCCGATAGTGTTTCAGAGTGCAGAACGACAGTTTCCGGTGCAGTTTTCAGGACAGTGGCGCCCGCGCTCCCGTCCTGAACATTTTCAGTCCGATTTTGACTCTGGGTACATATCTGCATTCTTATTTCATCCGTGTATTTACAGCTGTTCATTGTTTAATCTCAATTCTGCAATCTTGTTATTAGTTCATACTTGCATTTTGGGATTAAGGTTTGAACTTGCATTACTTGATCTTACAATTTCAACAAGGGAATAGAAATCCTAATAGATATCCCGTGGCTCTCTCTTTCACAAAAAGAAGTAGCCAATTGTGCGATATCTCTAGGCTCTTTCGTATTCCGTAATGTGTGTCAAAAGGTAGGATTAGGGCATGTTAACCTAGTCTCGCTTTTTCCCCTACACATTTTGGTGAACCCGACGTGAATCTATCATTGCTTCCTCTTGCATTGCATTTGTTAGATCTAGATCTAGATTTAGTGTGTTTTCATTTCATTTTCATTAAAAGAGAAAAAAAAAAAAAAAAGTGTGTTTCTTTGCATTGTGTGTTTAAATTTTACGCAATCTTTTCAAAATGTCAGATTTTTATTTGCAAAATGTTTATGCTTTTGATGATTATTATGAGTATAGCCAAGATGAATTAGATGAAGCTTTAGATGAGTTTTTAAACCCTAAGGATGCCAAACCTTCATTTTACCAAAAACTCATAAACCTTGTTACTATGCCATTTAGGTGTGATGAGAAAGATAAGTCGAATGATTCCTCTCAAGGATACATTCCTATCCACTCTTCCCCTGAATCTAGTAACATGGTTGTTTTCAATAATCCCCTCAATGAGGAGATGTCTCCTTTTGAATCAAAAGACAAACCTTTTAATCGATATGATCATGCTTTATTGGATGATGCTCTTGATGACTTTGTGGCTTTGTCAAAATCTTTAAACAAGAACAAGACTTCTAAATTGGTTAACATGATAAACTTGAATGAACATAATAAGCCTCTCTTTGAAGTCTAAGGTGCTTATCCTTCTCCCACCTTTCAAGTTCCTAAATCACCTCTCCTTACTGTCCAAGGACGGTATGATCATGATTCCTTTCGTACCCCGAATAAACCAATTATCACCGTACAAGGAAGAAAACCTATAAGTCCTTACAGTTATGCTAAGCAAATAACTAGAGAGAGTTATCATGCGGTTGCCCATACTTATCATACCAGAAATAATAGGCAACCTAATCCCCCTCCTGTTATTCCAGTTTCTCTTCCTAATCCTCAACCAATTCTTCCTCAAGCTCCCCGTATTTCGCAAGTTATGGGTAAGGAATATGATCTCATAGAACAACTTAAAGCTACCCCTGCTAAGATATCCCTTTGGGATTTGATTCAAACTTCTTCCGCTCATCATGGAATGTTACAAGATGCCTTGAAAGATTTGAATGTTCCTCCACCGAATACATCTAGTAATATAGCATCTTTGGTTAACTCTGTGATGAATCCTAAAGCTCAAATTGTGTTTACCCAAGATGAGTTGCCTACTAGTGAAATTCAACAACAATATGATCCCTTGATGATTGTGGTTATCATGAAAGACACTGCTATAAGACGAACACTAGTAGATAATGGCTCTAGCCTTAATGTGTGTAGTATTAATCTATTGCATAAGATGAATGTGGATACGTCTCTTATTGAGCCTGACTCTCGTCCCATTCGTGGCTTTGACAATGTGGCTAAGACTTCATTAGGTATCATCACCTTACCTCTCACAGTGGGACCTGTTACTTTGCCTACTCCTATCCATGTTATGTCGGGAAATTTAACATATAACTTGTTATTAGGGAGGCCTTGGATTCACAGCATGCAAGCTGTCCCCTCTACATTACATAGACAAGTTAAATTCGTTTATAACAATAAGACATATACTTTGATAGGTGATACTAATTTTCAAGCTTGTCTACAAACATCTAATTCCAAAGGAGATTCTTCTAAGCCATCCTCGTCTAGTGATGACTCTTTAAACAAGAAACCTATCGATGAGTCTTCGCTCTCTGATGATCAAAATTCTTTGGATGAGTCTGGAACTCCTGAAGAAGATCCTTCTTGACTTGGAATTACACATAAAAAGGATTTTGATCCTGAGAAGGTTCTCGCAGAAGATGATTGGGGATCTCTTGATTTTAACCCTACTTTTGTAGGTGAATATAAGGTTCCTTCTAGAGAACTTAAAGTTGAAAAGAAGGAAGAAGCTGAAAATCATAAAATTGAAAAGAAAGAAGAAGCTAAAAATCAATCAACCTTACCTGAATCTATGAGTAATAATTTTGTGGCCGCTTCTCAAACTTCTTCTCCTCACACCTCTAATTATGAAGAGTTTGATTCTTTGTCTTATGAAAAACCACCTTCTCTTCCTGAAATGGCTGATCGTTATGGTCGTGGTTTTCGCATTTTTGCTAAGCATGGGTATCATGGAAAAGGTTGTGGTGCTCATGAACAAGGGATAAGAGTTCCTCTAGAGACTAATTTTCACAATTATGCCTTTGGACTTGGCTATAATCCCTGCAGACGTACTAAAGCTTCTAAAAGACCATGCATTAGTGTTAATGCTATCTCTACATCTCTATCAATACAACACCCTGAGTATATTGATGGGGATCCTTCGAGTGATTGTGCTTTGGATATCTTCCCTACCGATGATGCTTTAGCTAAGTTCTTGGGAGCCTATGACACTCTTCCTCGTTATCATCACAATAGGGGACTCCCTTATTGTTTGAACACTGAAGCCTATTTTGGAAAAGAGATTGATAATGACGAGATTGTGAAAGAATTCCCTCAGTTAAAGGATACTCCTCAACAAAGTAATCTTCTCATAAGTGAAATGACTGATGTTAAGATGGACCCTTGCAATAAAGAGAAAGTTATTAAAATCAGAAAATGCTTGGATGAAGAGGAACAGAAACAATATGAAGAACTATTGCATGAATTCCCTGAGATCTTTTCTTGGACATATTCTAACATGCCTGGTATAGATCCTAAGATCGTTACTCATAATATTGTCTTAGTTCCTGATGCTAAGCCCATGAAACAAAAGATTCAAAAAATGAATCCTAAGGTGGCTCTGCTTGTTAAGGCTGAGATTGAAAAATTATTGGAGGCTGGATTTATCCGCCATATTGACTATTCCCCATGGATTTCAAATATTGTCGCTGTGGCTAAACCAGACAACAAAATAAGAATGTGTACTGACTTTCGGGATCTAAATAAGGCTTCTTTAAAAGATGATTTCCCTCTTCCAAACATTGACATGATAGTTGATTCTACGGCAGGACATGCCTTGTTATCCTTCATGGATGGTTTTTCAGGCTACAATCAAATTTTCATAAACCCTCAAGATCAATTCAAAACCGCTTTCACCACTCCTTGGGGTACGTTTTGTTGGATAATGATGCCTTTTGGACTTAAAAACGCCGGTGCAACTTATCAACGAGCGATGACCCTTATCTTTCATGATTATATGCATAAGATTTTAGAGGATTATGTTGATGATATTTTAGCCAAATCCTTTCTTCGCATGGATCATGTTAAAATCCTTCGTCAAATCTTTGAAAGAATTCGTAAGTATCACATGCGCTTGAATCCCCGAAAATGTGTTTTTGGTGTGGATAGTGGAAAACTATTAGGATTCATAGTTTCGCATCGTGGGATTGAGGTGGACACTAAGAAAATAGATGCTATTGTTAACATGCCACATCCTAGAAATGTCTCTCAGCTTAAAAGCTTACAAGGAAAGATTCAAGCCATTCGTAGGTTCGTGTCTCAACTTGCGGATCATACCTTTCCTTTTACTCAACTTCTTAAAAAGGATATCACTTTTCAATGGAATGAGGATTGTCAGCAAGCATTTGAAGATTTAAAAGTGTATTTGGCTAGTCCTCCTATTCTTCAACCTGCCCAACCTTCTAAACCCTTCCTTCTGTATACAACTGCTTCTTCTCATGCTCTCGCAGCATTGTTAGCACAACATGATAAAGATGGTAAGGAATGTCCGGTTTATTACATAAGTCGTACCTTACTCGATTATGAGACCCGATATTCTGCGATAGAAAGACAATGCTTGGCCTTGGTGTTTGCAACTCAGAAATTAAGACATTATCTTTTAAATTCAGAAGTCCATGTCATGGTAAAGTTTGATCCTTTGAAGCATCTTTTCTCTAAAACTGATTTATCAGGACGTCTAGCTAAGTGGGTTATGATGTTAACTGAATTTGACCTTAAATTTGTTTCACAAAGAGCAATTAAAGGACAAGCGTTGACCGATCACTTAGTTGAGGTCCCTTCACCTTTCTCCTTCCCTAACCCTGAGTCTTTTCCTGATGACTTTATTCTTTCTATAGAGAAAGATGAAACTTGGGAGTTATACTTTGATGGCTCTAAGTGTCGTACGGGATCGGGGGCAGGTGTTGTTCTAATTTCTCCTACAAAGAAATCCATTCCCTTATCATATCGTCTAAATTTCCTGTGTACTAATAACATTGCTGAATATGAGGCTCTTATAGTGGGAATAAAAGCAGCCTTAGCTCTGAATATAAAACACATACATATCTATGGAGATTTGCAATTGATTATAAGACACGTAACAGGAATGTATCAAGCAAAACAAGACAAATTATCACAATATAAAGATCTTGCTATCTCTTTATTACAAAAATTCGATTCTTATACCATGGAACCCGTTCCTCGAAAAGATAATCGACATGCGGATGTAATGGCATGTGTGGCTTCTCTTGTATCTTTAGAGGACCTTGTGGTTGATCTTAAATTCATTATTCACAACCTTATTTCTCCAGCTATTGTAGACGATTCTAGCTTGGTAACATGTTGTGACTTTGTAGATTCAGATGAATGGTTCTCGCATATCGTAAGATATTTGACCGATGGTACCTTTCCTAATTCCGCTAATAGGAACACTAGGGCTAGAATCCGCAAGCTGTCTGCTAGATATATCATTCTTTCTAATGTTCTTTACCGAAGGGGTTATGATGGTATTCTCCTTCGCTGTCTTAACAAATCAGAAATCCCCATTGCTCTTGAAGAGGCACATTCAAGTGCCTGTGGGGGGCATTTTGGGGGCAAATCCTTGGTTCATAGATTGCTTCGTATGGGATACTATTGGCAAACTATGCAGAAGGATTCCTTTTCATTTGTTAAGAAATGTCATCAATGTCAACAACACAATAATTTGATTCATGCTCCTGCCCAAGAACTTCGTTCTCAAGTAGCTTCTTGGCCTTTCTCCGCATGGGGTTTGGATCTTATCGGAAAAATCTCTCCTCGTTCATCTCAAGGACACACCTTCATTATAACCGCAACAGATTACTTTACGAAGTGGGTAGAAGCTATTCCCCTTCACTCTACTACTGCCGAAGTGATTTGTCAATTTCTCCTAGAAAACATCATTTCTTGATTCGGGATACCTTCCACTATTATCTCAGATAATGGGACATCATTTAAGAACAAGGACGTGAAGAAATTCCTCGAGAAGTATTATATCAAACATCGATTTTCTACACCATACTATCCTCAGTCAAATGGTCAAGCCGAATCATCCAATAAAATAATTGAACAAATTCTTCGCAAAACCGTGAATAAGCATGGTAAGGATTGGAGTAACCAGCTAATCTATGCTCTTTGGGCCTACCGAACGAGTGTACGAATTGCTACGGGAACTACTCCTTATAATCTTGTTTATGGTGCTGACGCTATTATGCCTTTAGAATTAGAGATTCCATCACTTAGGGTTTCTCTCAAAGGTATAGTAGATGATGACTCTTATAGAGAACAACGACTTCAACAGCTTGAGATGCTTGATGAACAGCGTATAAATGCTCTTGAGCATATTCAAGCATATCACAAAACTCTACAACGAAGCTATAATGATAAGGTCATTCAACGTTCCTTCTCAGTAGGTGACTTAGTCCTTTATGAGAATCAACACAATGTGAATGCCTTACCTGCAGAAAAGGGAAAATTTAGTCCTAATTGGCTTGGACCATATATCGTTATTGAGGATTATGGATCAGGTGCTTACAAAATAGCGGATGTAGACGGTATGCCTCTTAAAGAACCTATCAATGCTATGCACTTGCGTAGATATTATGCTTAATTCTTCGTTCTTCATCTATCTTCTTTTCAATTCTTCAACATTGGATAATATGTTAGTATCTCCTAATTAGAGCAAAATAGAATTAAATGTTATGTTGTTTAATCTATATTGCTTCATTCCTGACAAGCGCGTCTCTTTACTTTATAGTTTGTCTTGAATTCATTTATGTAAATTGTAAAAGATTTACATTTCCATTATGCTAGCATATTATACAGTGTCGTTATGTGTTAAGTAGAATCGTATCATGTTGTGTTTAAGTTCAAAATTAAATCACATTAGTTATATGATTCTTAGACTTAATGCATATTTCTTCCTTATCATCAATGTAGTACTTGATTAAATATTTTAATTAAGTCACACATGTATCAATTTAATTATGGAGCATTGAGAAATCAATCACATGGAAATTAAATTCTGAACATACATGTACATTTACCAAATGTATTAGATTTAATCAAAGCAAAATATACATTGTTTTAAGCATTAAAGATAACACATTTGAGGCAAAAGAGAAGCATGTATATATACATATATGTGTGGATCGTATACAAATATAGGTCACTGTATATCCAAAATGTGACCTCTCTTTTACATCATAAAATCATCTCCTATCCCTAGGACTAGTGGCTGGAGAGTGTCGACTGGACGCTCCCTCCTGATCTGGCTATTAAGGTGGACCCATGGGTGTGTAGCGCGATACAGACCGTGAGTGACTCCGAGAGGAACTCCTACGATCACTATCCATAAGGATCGCGCGATAGGTGGTGGCCTCGGCCTGAGCTGCTGCTAGATCTTGCCGCGCCTACTGAAGGTCCTCTGATAGGACTCTCTCTCTCTCCCTCCATATGTCTACCTGTACTCGGAATGGGGAAAACAAGTCCTCATGACGACCCGCGTTCCCCTGAGGCCTATAGGCAATCTGTGAGGAACTGGGGATCTGTGCTATCATGGAAATGTCTGTCATTGCCTGCTGAATCAGGGAACACCATTCCTGCACATTAGCTGTGGCAGTCGAACAGATTTTTGTTAGTACCATTCTATATCATCAAAACATCAATCAATCAATATAAACCTACTATACCTGGATCTCCCTCACGCCAGTAGGGATCATGATATGGTAGCATCTGTGCCTGGGAACCGCTAGGCTCCCCTCGCTCGAATAATCTGTGCACGACGGGTGTAGGCTGGACGATACTAGGAATAGGTCTCCGTATCGCCTCATGTTCCCCCTGTTGGGGAATAAGAGGTGGATCCAGAGCTATGGTATCATCTCCTGAATGGTGGGGAGCTGCATCCGACTCCTCCTCATCATCTCTATCCTCCTCCTCATTGTCCTCCTCATCATCCTCATCCTCGTCCTCATCCGCATCATCACCTGCATCCTCCTCGTCCTCCTCTCTATCTGTATCCTCCTCCTCCTCCTCCTCGGCACTGGGCTGATCGCCTGTAGGTGGATCAGGATCTCCCACCTCCTCATGACCCTCTCCCTCCTCTGGCTCCTCTGACCTGGATCCCTAGTCCTCGTCTCGGTCTCCATGTCTCCATGGGCCTGGATAGCCTGTCGGATGATCTGGTGGAAAGATAGGACTTGGATATGATCTCATAAACCATGAGACGTACCTGCGCTGTGCTCCAGGCTCTGCAGAATAATCAGTGACTACATCCTGATCTGATCCCTCTAAGTCTGTAGTCTCGATGTCATCTATCGTCGGTCTCGCTACTGCTCTAGGTCTGGGAAGGACCCGTGAGTATCGAGTATAGATGGGCACATCGGCTGGAACACACTGCTCTAGCCCAAACTGCCTCCGTACTCGGTCGAAGTAGAATGGGACTATGATGTGTGAATATCGTCCCCGCAGTAGGCGGTTCCTCTGTAGGCATGCTAACTGTCTCTCCATCCCATCCCATCTATGCATCCGTAGGTACGGTCTCCACACTGTCACCTCGGCTGTCAGTCTGTCAAAAACCACTCTCCAATATAACAAATCTCCAAATCTCCACTCGCTGGTAAGTGGATAAGCAAACACCCTAGGTCACTTGCTCGCTGTACTCAGCAGAAAGCCGACGGGCCTGGTGCATGTGAAGTGCTCTAAAATCCACACCTGCAGAAGTGTGCATGTCATTAAACTGAAACCCTATCCGAATACGTACTCCTCAAGGTCGTGATAGAGATGTGCAAGCATACTCCGACCCCAAGCATACACTCTCCTATGTCTCTCCATCGCTCTGATACACCATGTGAGACCCCCATGCATGTGCGTCCCTCACCCATTAGGGCAGACGGCTAGTGCTATGATGGCGATCATAAGGCGTCTCAGAAGGGGTACCTCCCCTGTAGGATGTAAGAGCCAGCTGACCATGATGCGACCTCTCGTCTCGCTTGGCATGACTCTCCCTATGCAATACACCTGCTCTCTCTGATGATCCTCCACTGACCGATCGGTCGCGTATGTAACAATCACTCCTCTAGTAGGAAGACGAAGTATACGGTACACATCCTCGAGTGTGACCATCAACTCTCCTACTGGAAGGTGAAAAGTGCATGTGTCAGGATCCCATCACTCCATCAATGCCATCAGCATCGCAGGATGGAACCGAATGGCTAGCATGAGGATCACATACCACAATCCCACAATCGATAGTGTGTCTCTCTCTGCCTGAGTCAGCCGCGGAATCTGATCTCGCAAACTGTGAAGAATATGTCCCGCTGTATGCTCTCTCATGTACGGGAGACCCTGCAACACAAAAACATAATCGTAATCAGTACTCGATCATCAAAATCATTAATGCAAACTATCGAACATCGTATGCCAGCCTTGAAACCCCTCGCCAAGCCCTGATTGGGGACCATGGCGCCCTGTCAGGGACCATGGCGCCCTGAGGGGACCATGGCACCCTGAAGGGACCATGGCACCCCTGAGGGGACCATGGCGCCCTGAGGGGACCAGGGCGCCCCACAGGGACCATGGCGCCCTGGGTGGGCCCCGGTCAGCCTTCAAGGCCCGCATACGATCATAAAAGAGTCAAAATGCAAAAAAATTAAAAGTCAAACATTCAGTCAACTCACCTTGTCCAGTGGCTCGTCGTCGATCATGGCCTGGCGCAGGATCTTGATCCTCGTGGGATGCTCCGGTCGTCGTGAAGGCATGATGATGGCTATGTGGGCTCCGCTGCACTGAATAGTATTCTGAAATCAACAAAGTGACAAATGTAAGTGTCACTTTCAAAGTATATACTCTCATTTGTTTATCTTCACTTTTGAAACCCTAATTTTCCTCTATCATTCATTTTATCATAACTTGGGTTTGGGAGATGCGATTTTCGAGCCGTTTGTTGCGTTGGAATCGTATTTTCCTTCCCCTACTCTCGGGATGTTCCAAAAAGTGCTCTAATAAAGCCTATTTAGTGAACACCCCTCATCAATACTCTCTTACACAATTTGTCACAAGTAAACATGCTACCCTATTTCACCTCCCTAATAAGCAAGCCGAAATAGGGGGGGGCATATAGCTACTCACAGATTTCATCACTTTCCCTAGTAAGCATTAGGTGATTTTGTGATCTAACGTGTGTTTTGTAGGGTGCGGTTCCTAACTGTGTACTGCAGATATCGTTGGGGGCTTCTTCCGACAACTTATGGATATATCCTTTTTCAAATGATGTTTACTTTTCTGTACTTTAGCTTGCATATGCATGTAGTACTCATATGACTGCTAAAGTGGGGGCTAAATGTAGCGTCATAAATTGTACGCACTTGCTAGGGTGGTACAATTTCACACCTAGTTTAGCACCCGCCTTAGTGCATTTTGCATTTTGCATTGCATTTCTCCTTTAGCACTTAATTAATCAAATTAATTAGGTCTAAGGTCCTATTTCATCGTCCTTTGCATCATAAAGTTGGGCCCTTTCGCTAAAGCGTGCCCTTTGCATTTTATTCCTCCAATACATCACTCAATCAAAAACCCTAATTAAGTCCTATTTCGAACTTGGGGGCTTGATTTTGGGGTCAAAACATCTCGAAATCACCTGTAACTTCGGGATTCTCTCTAAAATTATCATATCCGACGGCCCTGAAAATTTGGTGAAAAGTTGTCGGGACCGTGGCGCCTGGAGTGCACATGGTCCCGGACATTTTTCCCGAAATTTTGGGAGCACGATCCAATCATAAAATAAAGCTTAACCCCAAGAAATTGGTGGGATATTCAATCTCTAGGTCAGCCAAAAGACGAATTTACGACCTAGGGTTTCCTACATAAGAGCTCTCTTTCTTCATTTGAAGGGATCTAATTTTTGGTTTTGAGGAACCTCATATGCAGCGAAAGAGCAGATCTTTGAAGACTTCAACAACATTCAACATCCTTCTATCAAGCATCTATCAAATTCATTCATCCACTTAGGGCTTGGAAGACATTGAAGAACAATAGGAGATTACCGACTGAAGATTGGCTTGTACTCCTCCCTTGAGGGTTGGGTATGATTTCATGTTGTTTTCATGTCTTTACATAAGCTTCAATACATCATTTATTCATGCTTTAGATCACATTGCATCTTGATTTAGAGCATTTACGTTATCATTTACAAGCAATTAGGGTTTACTTTCTAGGTTGCTCTAGTTTGCTTTCTTGCATTTTAGGACCTTGCACACACACTAGGTCTGCACACACAATACATTTTACAAAACAACTCGGCTATTCGTGGAGGTGGAAATCACCGAAGCGGGGGTTTGACTAAGGCAAAACCCTATATAGCCGCCCATACACCCTGTTTCAGATATCATTGCAGGTTTCGGGATTCGGACGACGCCGCGCGATACAGATCCGGAGAGAGAAGGTCGAGACAGCACTCTGTATCAAATTGCAGAGCAGAAGACTGGGACAGGGGCGCTGGGCGCCCTGGTCCCTGGGACAGAGGCGCTGGGCGCCCTGGTCCTCCGGACAGACAGCTTTCAGATAGCTTTCTGACAGTGTTTTAGAGTGTAGAACGACAGTTTCCGGTGCAGTTTTCAGGATAGTGGCGCCCGCGCTCCCGTCCCGAACATTTTCAGTCCGATTTTGACTCTAGGTACATATCTGCATTCTTATTTCATCTGTGTATTTACAGCTGTTCATTGTTTAATCTCAATTCTGCAATCTTGTTATTAGTTCATACTTGCATTTTGGGATTAGGGTTTGAACTTGCATTACTTGATCTTACAATTTCAACAAGGGAATAGAAATCCTAATAGATATCCCATGGCTCTCTCTTTCACAAAAAGAAGTAGCCAATTGTGCGATATCTCTAGGCTCTTTCGTATTCCGTAATGTGTGTCAAAAGGTAGGATTAGGGCATGTTAACCTAGTCTCACTTTTTCCCCTACACACAAACAAAATAAAAGTGTGGAGCACAATGTTGAACAATGAAGGGAACCTATGAGGAGAAACCCTAGAGTTTCTTCTTATGTAAGAGTTAGGGGAATACTAGGGTGGGCTTATTAAGGGTGATAAGGTTTTTTTTGAGTTTGTTGTTTGGGGATTCTTGCCTATTGGGGATGTTACTTTTTTTGTTGTTGATGGTATTTAGGTGGATGAGGAGGCTCTCTAGAGTGAATCAGACGATGAGCTACTATTAGATATACTCAATTAAGCTAAGTATCAAAATACCCACTTTGTCAAGTGTTAAAATTTCCGCTATGTCCTTGCACCTACTTTTTTCATGTTCTTTCCCCCTCTTATGATTTTGTTTTTACCTCTTCATGGGTTAGATTTGGTTGAGGAGTCTTGTGTTGAGGTAGTCATTGGGGGCTAGAAGGGCTCTACTTTACAGACTTTTTTTTGAGGTTGTGGACGACGACATTGATCCTCCTTAGATGCCTATTTATTAATGCAAGTTAGATGTTGGGTCCTCTTCTCATTTAACTAAAGTTATTTATATTGTAAAGCAATTTTTGGTGTTGTTCCCTATTGTTGGGTACATAAGGGTTTTTTTTCCTCTACCTAGTATTGGTTTGGGTTTCACCAAATTATTTCCTTCACCTATGCAAACCCTCAATTCTTAGAGTGTCTTCTCCTTCCAATACCACTGAATGTAATTTCTAAAGGATCTCTTCTTTGGATTATTTTCACTCTACTCTTTATTAGATCCTTGGGCTTGCAAAACTTCTTCTAGGTTGCAGTCTTCACTCATTGGGAGGTTTCTTGGTCACAAGCCAAACATTGACTCTATCTATAGGAGCCCATTTAATAGATGGAATGGTTCAGACAAAATGTGTAATCTTTGTTGAACATATTTCTCATATTCTCCTTCAAATTATATGAGGGATTCTCTTGCGTTCTTTAGGGTGGTCCTTGGTTTTCTGGTAAGAATTCTCTTCACCTTCAAAGATGGTCTATTGATTTTAATGCTAGTAAATTTAATTTGACCATTATATGAGTTAAATTTTCATAACTCCCATTGGAATTCTAGAATTAACGTATCATCCAACGAGTTGGTGATGCAATTGGCCAGTTCATTTATATTAATGATATCACAAAATCTAGAAGTTGTTTTCTTTTTACTATAATTTGTTTGTGTTGACATTGATTCAAAGTTACTCAACAAAGTTACATTGATCTATATATTGGTTTTTGGGATTACGGACTCTTTTTTCAAACCCCTCATAAGTTCCACTTCCATAGTGATGGGATTTCCTCTTGGTTTTGTCAAGAATATTTTGATTCTATGCTCTTTTGAGAGCATCAAGAATAAGGGTTTTCCTCTACCTCATATAAAAGAGGATTAATACAATTCTTATCCTTGACATAATTATGGATGAAAGTAGTATTTTGACTACCCTCCTAAAGCCAAGTGA
Organism: Cryptomeria japonica; assembly: GCF_030272615.1. Lineage (NCBI taxonomy): Eukaryota > Viridiplantae > Streptophyta > Pinopsida > Cupressales > Cupressaceae > Cryptomeria > Cryptomeria japonica. Next base: position 402,519 of record NW_026728901.1, on the reverse strand, counting down.
TGCAATATTTTTGTTTCCAAAAAATATCTTCACAAAGCTCCCATTCATGAAGTCATTTCAATAAAGAAGACTCCTTTCGAAGGTGATCCATGGTCATACCATAATCTGTAATAAGAGAAGTAACATTATTCAACTGAGATTGAATCTGGCTTCGTCTATATAAATATATTCCAAAATCTAGAACTGTGCCACCTTCTGAGTTGGAATTTTATAAATTGGAGTAACTTGGAGAATTAGTAATTGGAATTACCACATGGAGGTTTTTCCAAATTCCACCATTATGACATGTGTTCATAGAGAGCATGATCTTGTAGCCACATTAATTGAAATTTAAAAAAACACATGATTCTTCATAGGAAAAAGAGAAGAATCGAATCCAAATTTTCAAAAGTTGTGAGACACTTATCACTAATGTAATAAGAAGAAAAAAAAATGATCTCATCTTTTAGAAATTTATTCCAAAGAATGACAATTACTCGAGTAAAAGAGGCATCAATAGGATTAACATCCACAAGATTGAGAAATGAAATATTGTTTTTAAAAAGGATAAAAGATTGATCTAGTCAACTAAGACCTCTAATAATGTCTTCAAGAGAAAGAATAGAATTAAAGTCTTCATCCAAAATCCATAGAAGAGAAACAAATAAAGTGTGCAAAAGATATAAATTAGACCATAACTTAAGCTTATTGTAAAAATATGTTGGTGCATTAATGTCAGAAAGAAGAATAAGATCAATAGAAGAAAAATATTTGTCCACCAAGGATAGTGAGTGCTTGGAAGAAATGAAAAATATAGAAGTAAGTTGATGAGGTCACTCCTCCTTTTCCCCCTATCACCCCCACATACTAACATTAGCATCCCTTTGACAAAGTGTAAGAAAGACTTCATATATCATCCATGGAAATTTTAGTCCCCCGAAGGAACAAAATAACCATCTCATGATGTTGAACAAGATTGAAAAAAACTATTTGATAAGAGGTGCTACCCAAATCCTTGCATTCCATGAAAGGATAATCATTAGTGAGAGTCAGTGAAATGCAAGTCCAGAGGATGAACATCATCCAATTCTACTAAAGCTTCACCCAAAAACTTTACTTTATTTTGATAACTTTTCCTCCCAACCTTGCTATTCTTGTCCAAAGTATCTTTTTTGAGATTCTACTACTAAAGACCCAAAGGAAGAGGAATATTTTTCTTGAGATTCTCATTTGCATGAACCATCCTACAACCATTAGGTAAAGTATAAGTAGGGTAACTAAAGGGAACAACTGCAAAATAAGCAATAGATCAATTTGAAGGAATCCACCAAGTCATATTTGGAAGGAACAGACATTTTATGATTAGTAGCCCAATAATAGAATGCACACTAGAAGGAGTCAGGACTTCCTTAGATACATCAACAACAAAAGAAGAAGGACGCAAAGTAGAAATTTCTAAAATTTTGCCTAGCACATTTAAATTCATGTCATAAAACGTTTCTAAAACATCAAATATATTATTAAAATATCCTTTAGATAAACCTTTCTTCTTTCAAGCAACTTTTTTCACTTTATTCAAATCTCTTACAAGAATAAACTTAGTAGACTTCGTACGCATATTAGACACTAGTTTGTTGCCCTTTACCATAGACATATACTTGGAAGACATAGAATATAAGGGACAAACATCAGAGGCCCTCTTAAAACAATTCCATACGAGATTCTCATAAACTTGGGAAAGCTAACACCAATTTAAGGAAGAGCTTCACAATCCAAGTGTTGAAACCAATGCAAGCTGCTTAGTTCGATCTCAATAGACTTTTGCAAGGGGTTATTAAGATCAGTATCCCCATAGATACGAGGATAAGAAGGAACCTTATGGATTTTTTATTTTTTTCAAATTTCATAAAAGTGAGGCATTTATAATAAGAGGCTAGTTTTTATACTAAACATTATACAAAAATAATTGAAATTGAATTCAAATCATTATGTTTCTTTTTTAAAAATAGTAATATGAATTAAGTGAAATATTATGTTTTCATAATTGATATTTAAATTTTTGATATTAATTTATATCACTATTATTCTCATACTAAAAATAGATAATGATGTATGATCTAAAATGTTGATCTTCAAAACTATTCTGCATAATTTAATTCACAAAAATTAATTACAAAATATATTAGGTGGTCGATATTGTATTCTTGAATTCTTACATCTTAGATTTCAAAATGAGACACGTGTGTGCGTGCACACACACACACATGAGATATATGATATCATGTCGTTTATAATTATAGTGAACATCAAATAGAGATTGTAAGTAACATGAAGAGATAGGTATATTCTTAAGATAAGATAAAATAGATTTTATATAAATTAAGAGAAGGGTATATTTTAAGAAATAATCTCAAGAACTTTTTATAAACTCTAAACAATTTTATTATAAAGAGACATAGAATTTGAGATGTTCTTTTTATGGTTATTGGAAAATGAATTTCTAGAGTGGATGATATTATTTTTTTCTAAATGCCATTTTTTTAAGGATAAGTAATTGTTTCATTAGTGATTTAATTGGTTGGATCATTATATCATAATAACTTTTTTATCATAGAAAGGTCAGTCAAAAAATAAAAGATTTAAATTTTGAAATAGACAAGTTGAATTGAACTATCTATTGATAATTATTGATGGAAATTTAAATGATATATAATACCAAGTAATTAATAAATCTTTAAATAAAAATCTAACAATGTACTAAGAAAATAAAATAAGGTACTATAATTACATATTTACAATAAAAAAAAAAACATTTTTTATTTTTTACTTCATATACAAATTTACCCCTTACACATACATTTTACGTATTAAATTAAAAATAATAAAAATAAAACATGTACAATTAGGCACTAAAATAGTTAAAATCAAGGAATTTTCTATATTACGCCTCGCGATGTTTACATCATAGAAACACCAACGATTTCTGGCTCCCCTTATGCTTATTAAATTTTGTGTCCCTACACTAACAGAAAACTTACTCCATATACTAACAAAACAAACAGAAAACTTACTCCATATACTAACAAAACACTCTATACAATGCTATATACTTTTATCTATTCCCTCTTATACACCGATCGAGAGCTAAAATTACAACATCATACAAATGGAAGGCTCTCTTTCTCACCCTCTTATTGAAGATCGATATTCCAATCACAATAGAGAATCCCAAACAATAACTCAATCCAAGTCCGATTGCCCATCCTATCATTTCACCATCTGAGTTCTCTGCTTCACCACTTCTCTCAATACTTGTGCAGTTGCCATAGCCAGAAGAGTTGTTGCAGACGGTTACATTGGTAAATGGAATCCCACTTAGCTTAGGATTGCCCAAGTAGGACGACTCCCCAAACGTTAGAAACTGCCCCCCGTGGGGTAAGATAGATTTAAGAACTGCAAATAACTCAGCAACTGAAGTTCTAATGGAATGTTGCCATTCAGCCTGTTTAGCGAGAGGTCCAAAGACTCTAGCTGATCCATGCGTCCCAATGTTTTTGGGATTCGGCCACTGAGATCATTCCTTGAAAGGTTAAGGGCTATCAAGCCTTGAAGAGATCCCATTTCGGGAGGAATGCTCCCAGATAAGTTGTTGTTTGAAAGATCAATACATTTAAGAATGAAAAGAACTTTCACAAATTCAACATCCCAACCTTCCCAGGAAATTTTAATCTGATTTGTATATGTAGCACCAATTGAAGTGTATTCTTCGAGATAGTCTGGATTACTTTGCGATGCATTGACCATTGCGAGCAAATTTGTAAGGTTTCTTGGAATGGGTCCTGAAAGGTTGTTGCCAGAAAGATCCAGAATTTGAAGATTCGGAAGGCCAATTACCTGGCGTGGGGAAGGGTGCCTTCCAAATCATTATTTCCCAAATCCAATACTTGCAGAGATCAGCCTTCTGAAATGGATGAGGGAATAACTCCTCTCAAATGATTACCATTGAGCTTCAATGTATGAATCTTTGTAATGTTGCCCCACTCTGCTGGCATACCTTCCAGATGATTCTCTGCCAAATCTAGAACACTAAGAGAAGAACAATTCCTGGTTAAATGAGGAGGAATGACACTGCTCAGCGTATTTTTTGAAAGGTCAAGAACCTGCAAATATGGAGTGCAAATAGAATCTGGAATCGCTCCGCTGAGATTATTCCGCGACAAGGATAAGAACCTTGCATTTTCAAGATACGCACCGATGCGACTAGGAATAGAACCATTAAACTGATTCATCGACAGATCCAGCAGATAAGCTCCAGCGAGAGGAAGAGGACGAGCACCTTTTAAGCTATTATTGTGCAAATCTAGATAGCCAAAATACTTGGGTAAGGTTACTCTAGATGGCAATGACCCTGTTAATTGATTACAACTAAGGTTCAAACTATAACGGCTGGGTAAGTTCCATATCCAAGATGGAATATTGTTTGGATACTGTTAGCAGATAGGTCCAGAATTTCCAAGTTATATTGGGTCACAAGGAAGGATGGAATTCTATCTAAATTGCAAGAACCTAGTCCCAAAGAGGAAAGCTTAAACTGCGGAATCCATGTTGAGTCAATGTTTACAGTTAAGTGATTGTAAGAAAGATACAGCCACCCTTAAACAGCACACACTAAGCGTTGACCGCTTAGTATGGCAGGTGTGGGCCCATTCCCTTTGCCACCATCCGTTGCCGTTTGTCCCGTTTCCGTTAGCATTCAAATTCTCAAATTTCTCCCGCCCAGTAAGTATAGTGAATTCAGTACGTGTTTGCTAATAGCCTCTGGGCAATTTTTATTTCCTAGCATTCTTTCAGCTTGTACCAAAATGGGAGCTATGTGGTGAGCTGGCACGGTTGCAAATGCTCTGACAAACGTATGCAAACTGTGGAAGCACGGACAAGCCGTTGAATTTTAAATAATATATTTATTATTGATGGTCTCTTACTTTTTATCTAAAATTAAAATATAATATATATATATATAATTTTTAAAATAAATAAATAAATATGATGTTCTAGAGAACATAATATATCTTGAGATGGTATCATTTTTTGAAATTTTTTAATTATTAAAGAAAATGTTAATTTTTGAAATATAATTTAATATTTTTATTTAAAATTTAAATAAAAACATTAAATGCATTAAAAATTTATGTCACTTTCATGTACTTCAAGTTTAAAAGTTAGACCAAAGGCTAGTGCTATTCATTTCTTTTATCATGATGTGTCACAGTACTTGGATTTCACCTAGTTGAATGTCCTTAATTTTAAATCAAGTTTTAGTTGATGTAACTCTAATTCCTTAAATGATAACAATTAAGGTATTATACATTTTTAACATACTAATTCATAAAACATAACAAATTCCCTTACTCATATAAAGGGCTTGTTGCAATTGAACACTTGATTAAACAAATAATTTTATTGGTCACATCACATGTCAAATTAAAGATAATAAATCCCTAAGGCATGCTAATTTATTTTAATTAGATTTACAGAGCCTAATCATCCTTAATTATGCACTATATTGAACCATTTAATAAACTAATTTAATGAAGCATAAATTCAAGGATGATAGAAACATAATGTGTGCAACTTTGATTTAATTGGGTTTATGATTGAGGGCATATTTATTATGAAAATATTCCTAGTAAGCTCTATAACCAATTATAGATTGTCTCTAAGTTGATAAAAAATGGCTCTATAAACTTATAAATAATAATAGTGACTGTAACGTGTTAATATGTAATGAGTTCTTAAAATATCCATTTAAATATACAAATAATTTAAATATTCCATAAGAAATAGTGAGAAACCACATGTGAGTGAATTGGAGCAACAAATTATGAACCAATTTTGAGGGTTTGGTAAATCATTAGCATAATCACCATGAATTTGATGAAAAATATAATTGAGAAATAAACTAGCAATGGTTAGGAAAAATTCCAAGAAAAGGTGCACAAAAAGGCAAGAAGAATCTTTCTAATTTGAACAACTCCATAGGAAGAAGTACACTTATACAAAAATAATACATGAATATCATGAGTGGCAAAAAGGAAAGAAAAGAATGTCATTTTTTTTTAATAATCAATCATATCTCAACAAATTTTTTTTTTAATAATGTCCATGAAAATAGTTCTTGAAACAGACTAATGAATCTTTCACCTTTCAAGAAAGGAAATCAACGTTAAGAGAAGCAAGTGAGGCTAGGGAAAATTAACAATAATTCTATTCCATCAATCAAGATCCTCATCTAATAATTTGTGCCTAGAGAATGATATTCATATTTCATTTGGTTTGCTCTTGACTAGAGAATGAAATTCATCTTTCATTTAGTTTGCTGAAATTATAAATTTTATTGGCTCCTATCTTGAAAAAGGAAAATGAAAAATTAAATTGAAAATCAAATAGGAGAATCCTATACACTGAAATTCCTCTCAAGAGGATTCTTTCTAGTAGAATTATCTAATAAAATGGAAAGGGATAATGACCTTAATGGAGGGCCAAGGATGTCAAATGGTGTAGGCCTCTTCTTGAAAAATTATCAATTGTTTTGACTTATTAGATCTTAAAATCCAATAAATTTCAATATATTTAGAATTTATAGTCTTCTTCAAGAATAGTGGTAATGCACAATCTTGGAGTAGATTGACATTTCACTTTAAAAAAATTGAAATCTTAGATGAATTAATTGTGTAGGGAGATTCAAGGATTTATGCACGGGTATGTATAAGGAGAGATTTGTCCAAATGCTAATCAAATGTATAATTTAATATAGCTAGATATAATTAGTTTATAGGAAGTTAGGTTAAACCAATCTTTTGTACATGCATTATAAATAAAAAATTCATTACAGAAAAAATAATAGATAGAATATCTCACAAATTTTTTAATGAAATGATACAGAAAAGAATTAGGCAAGCCTAAGGAATCAAAAATCAACACAACACAAATATTAAAGGAAATGATGAGATTATAAATATCCTAAATAAACTATTTGATTCATAAAGTAGTGCCTTCAAATCAATTAGCATTGAGATTGTTAAAAGTTGATTTCTTATTCTTCTTTGGATAATAAAGATGAAAATTTCTCTTTCTTCATATATATTGAAGAATGAAATTGTCCTCCTCTTTCTTTATTGGTAGAGAACAAGAGTTATCATAAGAGCCAAGGACTAAGGGGTATCCAAATTCACCCAAGGCACGATCTCGACCTCATCCTATTTCAAGATGTTGGAGCCATGCACTTAGCAAGACTTGATCCTTGATGGGTTCATTAAGAACCATTCGACTTCACCAACAATTCAAGGGCCCATTGACTATAGTTAATAATTTCAATCCTTTTCTTCATAAGAAACATCTATTTAATATAATCGAGTCAAAGTTGCACAGATAACATCCATTTTCTTCTTAAATTGATCAAATTGCTTCACTAATATATTGAAGATTTAAAAGTATAAGTAGTAGTGGCATGAGAAGCATGGGTGGAATATTTTTGTTTACTCGAGATGCATTTAAATTGTTGCTTTTGGAAGCCTTGTAATTTAATTAATTTGTGTTTTTGTTATCATCTCATTCTCCAAGATTTTTAATGGAGGATTTGTAAGAAAATTAAATTGAGGTTGTGGAAACCCCACAAGGAAAGGTTCAATTTAGTTTCAGAGCAAAATTTGAACTATAATGTTGCTTGATTGTTACAAAATAGTAATTTAGGTTACATATAATTGGGTTGAATGGTAAGAAACAGTCCTTATGATAAGAAAAAGAACTTGCATTGTTATTACAAATGAACAAAATTGTCTTTTAGACCTATTAGGTAGGTCATGATGGCAAAACATGGGAGAGTGTTTGTTTTGCTCAAGAAGAAATGGAGCAAGTGGGTATCCATGGTATCATTTAGAAATATGGATAATACAATGTTGTTTCGAGGGTATCTTTCAAAATTGCAAAGTATTGTAAAGCTATTAATAAGCTCAAAAACTATCTGCCCATGGCTTGTCCAATGCAATCTTTTATAGAACTTGGTGGATATAAATGAAATCTTTTGTTAGTATCCCATTCACGACATTCCATGAGAAGATATTTCTATTTCTCTGAGGCATTTTGTCAAACAGATCAGGTGCCTTTCCTATGCTTATAGATTTTGCATATCCTGCAATCATGGCCTTTTGTCAATCAGTTCATGTCCCTCATCTTTGCTTAAACATTTTGCACGGATATTTAAAAGGGCAGTCAAGATAGTTGCAACTAAAGGATCTGAATAAATTCTTGTGATGGATGTCCATCCCCTATTCCAAAGCTCCCATTTTTGCAGAGGCTGAGAGGAAGCTGGCAAAGGTTGCGATGTCTGGCTTTACACCTGCCCATCTCATTTGGTTGAAATCATCTTAATCCTTTTCAAGAAATAGATCTTCTCCATACCCTGCAATCACAGCATTCCGTGAGATCATATTTCTTCAAGGCATTCTGTAAAACCGTTCACGTACCTTGTCTGTGCTTCCACATTTTGATTGAATCTCTACCATAGCATTTCCAACTATGATATTTGATAATTATTGGGCTGTGTTGTGCTGGGCTGTAAAAATCCTTGACCATTTCATGACAGCAGTGATATAAATGGGAATCATTGGGCGGGAATAAAGTTTGAATTCAAACATTAACGGTGCTAAACAAGACTCGATGGAATGGATTTGGGAGAAGCTATGGGCCCACACCAGCCACCTCCTCTCCACGTGTAGCAATTGAATCTGTGCCAGGAAGTTTTCTTTAAGGGAGAGGGCATGCAATTGCAGGGGAAGTGAAATCGAGGAGAAGATTTCTTTCAGGGAGGAGGCATGCAATTGCAGGGGAAGTGAAGCAACATAATATTGTTATGTTTGCAAATGCAACTCTGCCACATGAAAGCATAGCTTCCATTGTTTTGGAAACTAAAATTCTTATTATCTTTACTATGAAAGAAAAGAGATGATCAGAAATCATGGGAGAAGAATGATGAATATATCGCTAACTGTGGTTAAGTGTTGTTGTGTGAAGAGTGTCGTGTATGCAAAGAGCCACATCAACACAGTAACATTTTTGTCATTTTCAATGGGTGGAAAAGTCATGTGAACGTAAGGCACAACAAATTCGAGGGTCGTGGAGTGATATTTCCAATTTGAATGTGATGGGTATCGTGTAAAACAAGAATATGGTGTGTCAATATGGAAAATTAACTATGTAAATTGTGACTATATGTTTTTTATTCTAATTATTTCCAACATTGACCGATAATTTTTTATTAAACTTAAATCTCGTGCATTTTATTTCCACAAATATTTGTATCAACCAAGAAAAGATTTCACATAAAATTGAGATCGCTGGAAAACATAGACCAGATCATACGACTCACACAAAAATAGAACATACTACAAAAATATAAGAATAATAAAGAAATCAGGGGCACAAACTAAATTTTCGGAATTGAGATATTTTCAAGCAAAGCATTTTTTCTAAAATCTATGTTGAATATCAAGCAACATTTTTAATTGTGGTTTATTCATGTGATCTTTGAACACTAAGATATATTTGATAACAAGTTAAATTATATAAAATTTAATTATATATCTGAATAATTTTGTATAAAGTTTAACTGTTTATCATTATAAAAATTATATAGGTAATAGAGTTTTGATAAAAAATAATTTTATTTTATGATTAAAAAATTAAATATTATTAGATAGTAATCAAATTCAAGTTTCTAATATATTTTTAAAAACAAGTTTGTGAATTTCATATATTAAAAAAAAAATCGCACATAGAGTAGAAACATCATTTTTATCGAAACTCATCCAAGAATTGGCAACAAAATTATAAATTGCTTTTTTTTTAATTTTTTCTTTAATTTTCCTAAAGTTTATATTTATCCATATTGAAATAGAAAAGATTGTATTAGGCCTAATTTGATTAGGTTATCTTTTATGTGTTGATTAGTATATGTCCTACATAATTTTACATCGAATTTCAATGATTTTATCCTAATTTGATTCAATCTCCATGCATCTCAAAGGTATGAACATAATCAATAATCTCCACCATTAGTTAGCATGATTTTTTCATAGTCCATGAAGAATTGATATTATTACTTTTCATTTTAACAATGCATATTTATGAATCGACGGTTTGATTTTAAGTGAGTGTGATCCAAAATTTTCATTGAAAATAAAAACCACAATTAAAAACAAAAGTAATCATATCAAATCTCCACCATTCATCACTCTAGATTAGACCCACAAATGCATAATTCACATAGGTCACTTGCGTGCATGCATATTTGAACCTAACAGTTCAAAATTGGATTGATAATTTCATCCCTTTTTTACCATTATTATTAAATTAAAGTCTAATTTATTCCACATTACAACCTAGGTTAGTGTTTGTAAGGACTAATTTCACTTCATTTAAATTATCATGAGATAATCAAAATAATATTTACATGAAAACATAATATAAAGATCATGTAACATCCTAGTAAGGGCATCATTAGCTTGCAACATCATTCTAGGTGTCCTACATACTTGCTTAATGTCTTTAATCCTCGTGCATCACCATTGTAGATAATTATTTTTATTTATTTGTTTAATCTAGATTTATAGAAATAACGTTTTTTCTTATAATAAAACTAGCTAATGATCTTAATATCCATAAAACGTTTTAAAAAAAATACAATTGATTTTTTTTCTCTCTTAAATGTTAAACATAATCTAACTTCTCATACATATTGCACAACTCATCATATCCAACCATATTTCATATACTTAATATAAAATATAAACTCAAGTTATTGAAAAATTATTGTTTGTATAAAAATGTGTTTACCAAATTTATTCAAGTGGTTTGTCAATCAAACTCTCAGATCAAATTTATGACCTCTAGAACTTGGGTCTCTTGAAATGGGAAATATAAAAATGTATTGGAATATAAATGAGTTGTAAAAGGGAGTTACATGTGTTGGTGTGTCTTTTAACACATCATAGGGAATCTTGAATAAAAAATAATTTGGACACCACTTTTAGCTAGTTTTAGCTCATGGCTTTGTAATACCATTTGATAGTTTCTTGTATTTTATATCCTATAAACTAGCTACTTGAGATGGAGGTTATGTGTAAGAGTCTTATAGATATTCAATTACCATTGGATGTCTAGTTAGTGATACTTCTATGAGAAACTTGTTATGCAACTATATAGTATTACTTTGTTTATTTTTAAATAATAAATTGGGTATCTTTAAAGTGTGCTATTTTTCTTTTGGAAGGATTTTCCCCATGTAAATCATTGATTTTGGTATAGATGTCATTTGTTATATCCTATAAATTAGGTGCATCAGATGGAGGTTATGTGTAAGAGTCTTATAGGTATTGAATTACCTTTGGATGTCTAGTTAGTGATACTTCTAAAACCCAATAAAAAATTAACCAAACAGTTGCTTAACACATTTTACCCTACACTATTCTAGCACATAAATTCATCAAATCATGAATGTTGATAACAATAATTTCAATATCATTGAGAAGAATCAAACAGTAAAATAATAGTATAAGATTGTAGCATCGTAAATTGTACACTCTTAATTGGGTGGTACAATTCCATGCTTAGGTTAGCACCCACCTTAGTGTGTTGCATTTTTCATTTTAAATCCCCTTTAAGCATTTAATTAATGAATTTAATTAAATCTAAAATCCTCTTTTATCACTTCACATATCATAAAAATGGGCCCTTAACTATAAGTGTGCTCCTTTTTATTTTTTATTTTTTTAATTAATTCATTCATCAAAGCCCTAACTATGTTCTATTTTGACCTTCAAGGCCTAATTTCACATATCTAAACATCTTGAATTGTCGCATCGAGTTGGGGATCACCTTATAATCATGATACCTTGCATCCCTAAAAATTTGGGAAAAAGTTGGTCAGACCGATGTGGTTCACATCGGTCCCTACTTTTTCTCCTCGAATTTTAGGATCATGTTTTGGAAATATTATAATGTTTATAACCGAATTGGTGTGAAATTATACGACTTTTAGGTCGACCTATTATCAAAAGTAAAGTTAGGGTTTCATACATATAACCTTTCCTTTCCTCATTTGAAGGATCCGACAACTCTAGCAATTGAAGGAGCCTCTTATGAAGTGAAACTATAAGTTTATATGAAGTATTCAATTAGAAAATTAAGCTTCTTATAAATTCTACATCAACCATTTTCATCATCAATTGAAGCTTTAAAGATATTGAAGAATAATAGGAGATATCTGACAGTTGATTGGCTTGTACCTCTCCCTTAGGGTTTGGTATGATTTCATGTTATTTTTATATGTTTGTATGAGTTTCACAATACTTATTTTCAGACCTATATTGTTGCTTTAGATCAAGTTTTGTATTTGTAATTTGAAGCATTCTCATTTACATCATGTTCATTTAGGGTTGTATGCTCATATCATAGGATAGAACTCTTATTCTTATATTTTAGTACATTTAAGATCTTATACACACATAAGGTTCTTGCACACACATTTTCAATACATTATTGACTATTGTGGAGGTAAAAATCACCAAAACAAGGGGTTTGACTAAGGTAAAACACTATATAGCCACCCAAACACCATTTTTCAAGTTGCGAGTGCAGGTAAAGGAATCTAATGGATGCACGATCTTTTGGAAAGATAGAACTCACAAGTGCAGTCTCAGATCCAAAAACAGGCCCCAAAACACTAGGACCATGGTGCCCAGCACCCTAGCCCGCAATATATTTCTGTAGTTTTTAGCAGTTCAACTTGCAAGGATCTTAATCTATAGTTTTTAGGATTCCAGCTCAGTGTAGTATTAGAGACCAAGGCACCTAGCACCCTGGTCCTGCTCAGTCACGCTCAAATTTTGGTCACAGGTGCACATATAAGTTTAATTTCTTGTTCTATACTTTGTATCTCAGTGTTAGATCTAGATTTTTATGTATTTCAATTTACATCTGCACTTTTAGTCATCTCCCTAGCTTAATTTATCATATAATTACATTTTACACATCTCCTCTTCATAGAAGAAAACAAATATAGACCCTAAAGATATTCCTTGAGTCGCTCTTGCAAGAAGTAGTCAAAGTGAATCATCTCCTTAGGCTCTTTTGTATTCCAATGTGTGCATGAGAGTGGGATTAGGTCTTACTCCCAAAGAGGAAAGCTTAAACTATGGAATTCATGTTGAATAAATATTTACAATTAAGTGTTTGGTAGAAGGATATGACTCTTTAAGTCTAGTGAGATTATCAAATATAGAAAGGGAAATGAAGCCACTTAAACTATAGGAGTTGATCCAAAGGCTTCTTAAGTTAACAAGATTTGAAATTGTAGATGTAATCATACCATTTGGTTAATTGGCTATCAATAATCCCCTATTTATCCTGATATCAAGCATATACAGGAGCTATCTTAAACCATAGGCATCAATATGTCTCAAGGCAACTGCATCTAACTCAGGAACTAAATGTTGCATCGAGGGAAACTGCTCACGACACTTGAGAACATCAAATCTCTCTTATTTATGCAAACAATGTTGTCTAAGTCAATCATCATTTATCAATTCATCTATCCTATCTATCAAGGAATCTATTCATCAAGCTCTTCATCAGAGACTAAACCGGTCTCTTTGAGCTTCTATCCAATCTAAAACCATGAATCATGGTTATCAATCTATCAATCACATCATCTATCTATCTCGACACATAAAAAATCATTGATTCATCAAACAAAATTGACTTAAGACATAATCGTGCAAGGTAAAAATGTAAAAGCGCTAAACCAAACCACAAAAACATGAAAAATTTATGTATTTGCACTAAAACAAACAAAAGCGCTACAACATGTAATGAATGCATGGCAACTTTGAGTTAAAGTGTAAAACTAAGCAAATGCGCCATATAATCTAACAAATGAATGAAAAGATCGAGTGTATGCACAAGACTAAATGAATGTGTTGTCAAATCCGACAAAGATGAGAAAACACATAATGCATGTGCAAGAATGACAAATATGTGAAAAAATTTAACAAAAGCATAAATACTTTGCACAAAAGTGCCAGAAAAGTGAAAGCACAAAAAAAACAAGTAAAAGGACTAAAAAATCAAACAAATGCGCTAAATCAAGATCGAAAAAAAAAAAAAAGTTTAAAAACCTAACTAACACATTGGAAAAATCAGAAAATCGTACAAATTGAAATGCAAGAATAAGTTTAGGGTACCTACCGGGGCTCCATACATAGTCGGTCTCTGGTATCTCTGCACTCACTCGAAGTGGTGAATCGTGTATGGTACCACCATGGTGATAGCTTAACACTCCAAGTTAGCTCTCCTACTTTCACTCTCCAAAATGACAAAATGCAAATAAGGTGGAAATGGGCCCAATGTGATTTAAATAATTACCTTTTTGATTTATTAAAGGAGTAATTAATTTTTAAAATTTGAGGGGAAATTTTATTTTTCAAAATTAAATTTTAATTTCTAGGGGCTTTTAAATCAAACTTTTTCATCATTTTATTGTGGAATTCATTGGTAAATCAAAAAATTCAAAATTTCATGATCAATCTCCCAAGGGGGCACACACTAGTGGCATTTTATCACCGATAGGGGCAAAAATATCGAGACTTGATTTTCTTTGAAACAATGTTGTTTCAACAATATTTCAAAGAGGGGCAAAATGTATACACTCAAAATTTTATATGAATAATTAAATAAATATTTATTATTTATCTAATTATAATTCCTCTATTAAAGAATTAAATTAAAAAAAATTAATTAATTTAATTCATTTAGTCTTTCTTCTAATTCAATCTTATTAAATATTTAATATTTAATCATGCATTATGCATTCTTCTAAGGTCTCCATTAATTAAATAATTTTATAATTATTTAATCTTCTTTTTTTATCTCAACTCATCTCCACATCACTCAATGTTGCCAACTCACAATTTTGTTGCTAAAATTTTTATTAATTTTCAATTATTAAATAGCCATATTTATCTTCAATTTCCATCTCCTAAATAAAATAATGTGTATGTACACACATTTTCAACTCCCCTATATTCTCTCCAACATCCCTACATTCTTGGAGTAAGTTGAGTCCACTTGTCTCAACATCCCTAAATCTCCTCTAACCATCCTATATTCTCTCAAGTCTTCAACCCCAGTCAAGGTGAGCCTTCTAACACTTAGCCTCTCCTTCCACCTTTTTCTCTCACATTCCAAACAATCTCTTCATAGCCATCAATCTTGCAAGATTGCTCATAAATATCTATAAAAAGGGCATTCCCTAAGAATTCTAAGTCTAGTAGTCATCTAATAGTTATCTTGCATCCATGAGTTTTAGCAATCAAGCATTCTAAGAAAATTAGAAGTGTGCCTTTGGCTTAATCATTTTCATATAGTTTTTCATAATCATTGCAACTTGCATATCAAAAATCTAGTTATCGGTCTATTCATCAAATTTTTATCCTGGAAGCAACTATAGTGTAGTTTGAGAGCGAATATCTACAACCAAGTTCAAATGGTGATAGGACACAATGGGACAGTAAGTGAAGGTATAATGTTCTAAGTTTTAAATCCTTTATAATTTGTTTCATTGGTAACTTTTGGAGTATTCTGTAGGATTCTCTTGTTATTTGTGAAAACTAATCAATCTTGCAAGTTCAATTTTGAAGTATATTTCTAGGTTACACACCTTTAGTGAAGTTTTCCTCTAATTTGGTCCTAACTACAAAGGAGCAAAAAAATCTTATAAGCTCAATGGAGGGATAGAAAAAGGCAATAACAAGACAATCCTAGTAATACCAAGAGAAGGGAGACATCGTCAAAAGGGACATGCTCCTAATAAGTGAAAACAACCAAAGAAAGAGACCATAGTGAAATATTAACAATAGGAGTAGCAAGAGGAGTCTCCAATGAAGGATAAACAAGAAAATCAAAAGAAAAAACAACAAGATTTATAACCTAGCCTGCTAACTCCCACAAGGTTAAAGTTCGATTTGGAAAAAGAGACATCATGCTTTCATCAATAATATTAGTTTACAAAATACTTCTATGTAGGACGAGAAACCCAAATCTCATAAAAGAGCCACAATTGTGTAGTTAATGAGAATTAATGAACTTCAAGAAAAGATAAGAGATTTAGCATCTACCATAGTTGATAAATATGATGGAGAGCTCTTGCACAGAGACTATTAGTTGACATAAATCAATCTAACCTACAAAAAATATACTTTTCTATCCCAAGGTTTTAATTTATAAGAAAAAATAGTGCAAGATACCATGAATGGTATTGTGAAGAATGTGATAAAATATGACCCCATATCACATCTTAAAAATGCCCATTCAGGCTCAAACATAACTCACACATATGTGGAAAAAATACTAATTTCCCCACCTACACATATACACATACACATACACATGTGGAAACTCTTAGAATAGTATGCATTTATCTTTTTGTAAGGAATATGCCATAACTTGTCATAATTGTCATACAGGACAGAAGGTGCTCCTACACATTTTCATAACCATTACTACATGTTATCACAGTAATATATCATGTAGCTACCATAGCTATACCCTTCATCTGGAATGAGACAAATCTCGTGCCCCACTCTAATTCTATTTTAGCTTACATGCATTTCCTATGTCACTAAGAGAGGATAACTAAATATTTATCTCTCTTCTTTGTGTAGGGCATCCAATTACCCTCTCCATGATTGTTGGAGGCACAAAATTATTTCTCATAAAGTAATGAAATGAAATACATTATTCTTAGGATTGTAAGGTGAATCTCACCTAGCCCTAGAAACAATAACTATATTGAAGTGAACACCCCTCTTCATCAAGGAAATCACTAAGATTCCCTACAACAAGTGAGAGGGGATGTACATAACTGAGATAAGGACAATTTTTTTTTTTTTTTTTTAATGAATTCCTAAAGAAAAAGGCTAGTAAGGAGGGAGTATATTCCCTTGTACAAAGTTCATGCAAGGTATATGGCATATCTATCTTAGCTATTAAGGATGTAAACATTTACATAGTTTTCAAGATCATATGTATGATAATCATTTTCAACTAGTATGACCATGTAAATGGTTTGGGTTTCAAAATGAACTATATCCACCTGTGGATGTGCAATAAGAGCTCAAATTAAATTTTTTTCCAATAATAATATGATTTCCAAACATATACAAATAAATAGGGTAGGAAGAATATATATTCATTCTCAATTATTTGGAATTAAAAATAATCCCATCTAAACCTATATAATCATTGTGCAAGTGTAATATTAAAGTCCTTAAATTATATTTTCACTATCACCTAAATTTAATTAGATCCCTCTTTACTCAACAATAGTATGATATCAAATTGATGTAGATATTTACCTACTATTTGTCAAAATTTCAATAAGAAAACTAAGAGAATAGATCATTCACCATATAATGTGAATTTTTTTTTTTTAAATACCACATAATTTTCATATTTTAAAAGAAATGTTCTAAAACTGTAAGTAGAAAAAGCTTATAAGTGCACACCTTCAACCTAAAAACAATTCACACTCTAAACAACACCATCCAGAAAAACGAAGCATCTGTACCTCCATTCTATGTGAAAACGCAACAAAGCAATCACAGAAATAAATCCCACCCCATAACATAATCCCACTGCCACTTCCCACCATCAATCCATTATTTCTGCATCTGCAACTACTGTATTATTTGACTCTACCTGGTTACCTCTTTCATCAAAACCAGAGTTTTGTGTTCTATTCTCGAGGGGAGGCCCTGTAAGTCGGGGGTTCCTTAGAAATGAAGAGGCGTCAAAGATTGAAAAAATTACTTTAATTATTATACTTTTTCGTAGTGAATTTTTCAAGATTATTATAGAATTTATACCTCAAAAATATATATGATATCTTAATGGGTAGGGTAATTAATTGAAGTTTTTAATTAATCATAACATATGTGATCAAGACAATAACTAAGTAGAAAGCTAGTGAAATAAACTAGTTAAACAAATATAATTTTGTTATTATTTTTTCTTTCTATTAGTCATTTTGTACACCACTTCACTTCTATCTCTATGAAGCATTTTGTACATCCACTCTCATAATTCACTTCTATCTTATGGATCATTAGAAGCATAAAGTAAGCAAAAATCAATAGGTTATCCACTGATAAAAGAAAGGACCCACACACAACTATGTGAAGGGTCATCCCCACTATCAATAACAAACTTATATGTCCATGAAGCCATCACAATATTTATCCTCGTACCTTCATTATACGACATGTAAAATAAAGTAACCTCTCTCCATATGTGGGATACAAAAGACGCAATATAGAGGCTATTAAGTTTAACTTCCACAAAAAACACATTATCAAGTTTCCACTTAGCAATAGCATCATTCACTCCATATTTGCAATGAGGGATAGAAATCTATCTTACATCCCACGAGTCTAATGAGGGATAGAAATCTGTCTTACTACTTGCTACTACAAAAACCCTTAAAGGTACCATAGAATGGCCAATATAGAAATATTTGCAGTCCCATCTGCTAAAAACTACAAAAAGTGGATTATGGAACAAACAAAATATATGTAGTTCTTGGCCAATATAGCTATAAATAGTTTTTTCTATAACCATTAAATCTTTGTTAAATTAGTAAAATTTAAACTACTAAAATAAAGACATAATCTATATAAAAGTAAAACAAAATTTTGACAACATTGAAAATAGAAAATATTTTAAAAATATATTTTATTTTATGGTGATTAAAAATTTGTCTATTGTGCTCATGAGATTTTTTTTTTTAAATAGTAAAAGTAAATTATGGAAAATAAAAAAATGATGCAATCTATTTAATGATTTAGCAAGGTTATATTTTTAGAGGAATGATTTTTTTTTTTATCCAAGGAAATTATATAGCTAAATGTGTTTTATTCATAGTAGTACTAATGTTCTATGGGTAAGGAAATTTTGAATGTTGGCTCTTACAAATATCAACTAAAATTGAAAATAAAATGAGAAAAAGTGAAAGAAATGACAAGAAAAATTAGCTTCAAGGATTGAAGCCAAGGAGGCTGCTTAGTGTAGGAGCTCATGTAGGAGCTGAAAACTCTAGGATCACCTACAAAAAAAATGATGCCTTCCACAAGAGAGCATGCTACATAATGAGATTTCCTCAATATTGAGATATGAGATATGGGATAGATTACAAATATACATTAGCCTTGCTTATATAGGCAAGGTGAGATGTAGGATGAGAAATTACATTATGACAATGATTAAATCCTCAATGTTAATATTAAATGTCTAGGTAACTAAAAATAAATGTGGTGAGCATGGCCCCATTATAACTAACTTCTACAATGACATCTAGGAACTAAGTTAACTTAACATGTGAATATGTCTCCTTACTAGGAATTTACAAGGTATGTGATCTTAATTAGGGACTAGACGTTATTCACTCATGTGAGAATTTGTCAAAAGTAGCCAAGATCTAGAGCCCAATGAATATCACAAACAAGAGAGACAAAATATTGATAAGAACAAATTGTATTCTCATCAAGATGCAAAACATGATCAACTAGATCATTGGATTGCATACAATGTGAATGAGCCTACTTATAAAGGAAAGGAATGAGAGCACACAACCATGACATATGGCTCAATGAAATACAAAGGTAAGTAGGGGTAGGTAGGAGAAATAACAGAATATTCTGAACACTAAAGGTTGATCATCCACCGAAGGTAAAATGTGATAACAAGATAACACCACAAAAGGTGGACTTTGTCCTACAACCATCTTCCCTAGATGCACACTTGCCTAAGTGTCTCATATGCAAACTGCAATGAATGCATTATCCTAAGTGTGAGATTTTTCCAAGATCAAGGGCACAATGAAAAGCACACAAAAGAGAGACAATAGTTTGACAAGAACAAACTGTATTCTCATCAATATGCAAATGATCAATAGGATTAACCAATACAATGAATATAAGCCTACATTATTATAATTAATGCGGACAGTCACATCGGCTTACAATCAATAAAAAAAAGAAATGTAAAAGTTAATTCACGTGAAATGAATACCATAATGCTAAATGCATACAATACGTGCATCATCTCTTTCCGCTATGACTTTGAATTTTCTTCGTCTTACCCGATAAGTGCGAGAAAAGAAGAAAGCAAAAAATAAAGAACGGAGGATTCCACTGGGACCCACGTCTCGTTCAGTCCTCTCTCCCCCCCTGAATTTCTGGACTGAACCCATGCAATACGGCAATGAGAAAAGGATTGTTACCCATTAGAAATCTAATTTACAACTTTCTAGGTACCGACTTGCAGTCAAGTTACGATTTGACTTGACTAGAAAACGTCCTCAACACTCGCTAAACAGTCCGCTACTTTGTAAGGATTCATCAATGAATGCTTAAATCAATTACCTTTCATATTCCTGACAACTATGGGAATTCACCATGGTATCATTGAATTTAATTTTATTTGAATTTTAAATAATTTGGAATTAATTTGTGTATAATCTATGTCTTGACGTCTATCGTTTTAACTGATGGAGATAATCTAATTTAGAATTATAGTTGTTATTTTGAACCTGTTAACAAATTGCCCCAAACTTATCTTACTTCCTTTCAACTAGTTGTTAGTTGTTGAGATAATTTGCACATTATGGTGTTGCAAAATTTCATAACAAGTATTTCATCCTTATTCAAACCATTAAATTCACTTTAGGGGTTTGACTAAGAAGAATAATCTCTCCACGATAAACTTTCACTATTCTCTATAGACACCACAATTTTAGATATCAAAGGTGAAGAGAATGTTATAGGTCATAGGGGTGTATGTTGTTTACATAGATTTAGGTAAAAACCTTACTCGTGGGAATCAATTTTGCTAGTACTAATTAAATTGGAACGCAAAAGATATCATCTTGTAGTTTATTAGAGTACTATTGTTGCACATTTTTTACACTCCAATTCAAAAGTTTTTTTTAATAATGGGTAGATGGATAAAATATTTATGTTGTAACATTCTTATAATGGCTATTGTATATTCAACATTAGGAGGTAGATGACTTGGTATTTTAGTAATATTTTTGAAACAATGGGATTTCAGACCTCTAAGCTAAAACGATCTCAAGGTCCTTTTGTAACATTGTAACATAAATAGGCCTTATTATTATCCTAAACAAGAGAGCTAGGTGTTGAGATTATGTTCTTTAATTGAAAAAGAATGAGATAGTGATGTGTGTGTATGTAATCTAGACTAAAAATGACAAAATGATTAAATTTAATTGTATACAGTAGATAGAGGATGAAAAGCATGAACAATAAGATAGATATGAGATGAGAATACATAGAGGAACTATGATCGTAAATTTGAAGCTAACTATACAGGATATAAGCTCTGGGTGCCCTAGTCTAAAAGTGATGAAGGTTGTGGAAGATGACTAAAAATGCGATTAGGAGGCTCCACACATCTATCTCTCAAAAAATTGGGTCATTATAGAGAAAAAAGGGTGTTAGGAACCCTAGTATTCCATCTATTCAACATCCATCATAGTCTATCACTATTTACTGTGCTCTTCTATAGCTCTCTCACTATTAGATTTGAACCTACACACACATAAAAGGGGAAAATGGTTGTGTTGTATAAGGGCTTGCCTAATTCAAACCCTATGTTTGTGTTCCCACCTCCACAACAACTATGATGAGTGATAGAGTGCATGCCCTTGCAAAGATAGAGGCTAAATCAATGGTGAAATATTGAAATGGCATGATTCCCTTTAGTAATGTGATTCTCTTTTGGAAGTCCTGCAAATAATAGTGCAATAAAAGAATGAAAATAAATGACAAATATGAATCCATACTTGAATATAGAATTCTTGCAGTCTACTTCTTTATATATTTATAGCTCTATATTTGATTATATTGTAATGTGATTACTAGATAGTCTTATCTACCTTAGGGCCTTATGAATGATCGAAGATGTCCTTTATGTAGAGATTACAAGGTTATTTTAAATATAGATTAGAAAATAATGATCAAATGCAAATAATTCTTAGACCAAATCACTAATAATGAAGGTGGACACTTGCAATAATAAAATTTGAGCTTCTTTTAGAGGGACTAGAGAATTAAGGAATAGGTCCACTTAAAAAGGAACCTTCAAAAGGGGAAACTTAAAATGTCAGGATCCTAAACATAGGACCTAGTCTTCAATTTTATATTTGATGATGATTAAGTTATAGGCTCATCAGTAAAATTATAGGGTAGGATAGAGCACAAATGGTCTTAAAATGATCTAATAGAAACCTCACTAAAGTAGGTACTAGATAAACTTTAAAATTTTTAACGTAAACAATTTATGACGTAATATTTAGCCCCTACTTTAGTGAAAGTATGATCTTATGCTCATACTCATAGTAAAGAAATATAGCAGTTGAGAGCAAGGCACTCTAGGGATAGGATAACACTAAGTTGAGGGATTTGCAAGCTCTAGAGCCTAGGATCTTTTCAACCTACACAAGAATACTAAAAGAAGGATACACTTACTAAGGACACAAAAGGAACACAAAGCACAAAAAAGGATAGTAGTAATAAGACAAACAAAGGTTCCAATTCAACTAGGTGAAGAGACCTCAATTAAAAATTTGTGCCAAATATTAAGTATCATTCCCAAAATGCTATTGTAAAGACACGTGGACTTTTAGAAAGAGACTAAAGCATACACCACTAAGACGATATTCCATGGTTTACAAATCAACAAGTGTGCTGTGTTGGGGGTCCACAGACATTCCAAGCTACATGAATTTACCTAGCTAATAAGTCGTGTTATGTTTGGTCATTCATATATGGACAAGTGCAAGAAGACGAGCACAATTTTGGGGAAGTTTGTGCATTGGGAAAGATACCACTAGAAATGGGTACCTATTATGCATCAGAGCCTGAGACTAAAATTCAATAATGATTGCCCATTTTTTAAATAGTAGGTAACCATTATTTAAAAAACAAGTAATGTTATCTTAAATATATATATTTTTTAAAAAGTTACCCATTATTTTAAAGTATATTTTATTAATTTCTACAAACTCATTTTCACACCTTAAATAATGAGTGCCCATTACATTTAAATAATGGGTACCCGTTATTTAAAGTTTGAAATTCCAACCTGCCCTTTGCATTAGGTTTCAGCTCAGCAACTAGGCTTGGTTAGCCCGACCCTTAGCCTTGGACCTACAAGTACAAGGATATGTCAATAACAATGGAAAATACCGACTTTCAACATATATCTATAGCCTTCTTTGACATAACTGTTTGACGAAATTAAAACACATTATAGATTATGGTGTGTAGATTTCAAATATGTAAATTTTTTTGGATTTTTGGAATTTTTTATTTTATTTTTCAATTATTATTTTTATGAAAATCATATTTTTAATTTATTTAATAAATTTTGTATTATTTACATTTGAGGGTCCAAGAGTTAGCATTTTGTGTCAATGTAGGCCTAGGTTGAGTTCATTCTTCTTAGGTTTGCATTTTTGTGTAAATAGTGGGTTTGAGTAGGTGGTTGAACTTCTTGATGGTCAAGAGTGTCAAAACTTGGTATAGGAAATAGGGAGAGTTAAATAGGTCTTAGACATGTTTGAAAAGCTGTATGTGATGACTTGGAATAGGTCTTATAGGTTGGAAAGACCAAAAGTGCAAAAATCACAAAGTTGCAAAAAGTTGTCATGACAACTTTTGAAAGTTGTCATGACAACTTTTGTCTTGAATTGGTTAGCGGTGTAGTTAGGGTTTGTTCAATGCCCTAGGAGGACTCCACACATGGGAAAGCTTTAAATACCCTCTCTTGCATGTTTACCAAGTTTAGAGAAGTGTGTGATGTAAGCTCAACAACTGAAACTACTCATTTTCAGTCTTGTTGACAACATTTTGGTTTGATTTCACTCATTTTGCAATTGAATATGGATTGAATCCATTGATTCAGGAATGGATTGAGTTACTCTTATGTGTCATTGTGTTGTTGGTTCAATTTAGAGTTTTGTAAATACTGTTCATTGGTGTTTTCTTGCTTAAGTTTGCAAGCAGCTAGTTTTGGCTTGCATATAGCAGTTTTCTTGTAAATATGGTCCCCATGAGTTCCAAACGTGCTAAAATCATGGATAGTTGGGACATGACAGGAAACCACCTATACATTATACATATGCAAGTTCAAGTTCTGGAGAAGAGTTTAAGTATGACTGCCACCTTGTTCTAGCCGAGTCCATGAGCAACCAGGCTAGAGGAAATAAGGTGAAAATGAAGTGCTAAGTGTAGGGGTGTGTGCCAAATCACCATTTCAGAGTTTGGAGGGGTCCATAAAGTTGGGATAGATTTTTTCATGCAAGGAGGAGATTTGACAAAGCTATTTGATGCCAAAACCCCAACTTGTTCATTCACTGCTCGTTAAAGGCCTAGTAAACCCTTCAAAACCCTCATTTTGGGGTTAGTACATTGTACGTTTAAACCAGGGGCCAAAACCAAAAAAATCCTTTAGTGTTAGGTGTATCTTTGAAGAAAATCCAAACTTATTTTGGGGTCTTTTGCATCTTTTTCCTTCAAGCCCTAGAAAACCGGATTTGGAGGCCAAAGTGGGGCTCATTCCTTGTAGCCCTTTTCTAGGCAAGATTTTGAAATCGGTAAGAAACCTAACGATTGCAAACCACTAATGGTCCCTAAATGCATTCAAAACATGTTAGAAGATACTTGGACACCTCTGCATCATCCCACAATAGTAGGAGGTCAGTTTGACAAGTTGAAGCCAAGAGGCCAGAATTGAGCATCTGAGAAGCACCGTGAATTGATAGGATTCCTAACCAAAACACTTGAAGAAAAAACCTTAGAATGGTCAAGAATCAATCCCTAGAAGAGATTGAGAAGGAATTGGAGGTATAGAGTGCAATAAGGCCTAGTGAGTTGGTGGAATTGAGAAACACCAACTAGGTGAAGTGTTTAGCAAGCTTGGTAAACCCCATCAAATTGGTATCAGAGCCTATAAGATTTGGGTGAAAAGAGTTGATGTCATCAGTGGAATATGTAAGAGACAAAATCATGGTGACCAATGCAGAGTTGGCAAGGAAAGTGGATGATCAGGAGGAAGAGAATAGACTACTGAAAGAGAAATTGATTGAATTGGAGAGTAAGCTTGGTGCAATTGAAACTAAGGCTGATGAAGTGTTGGTAAAGGTTGAAGGAGCGGAAGGGAAGGGTAAAGAAGTGTTAGAGATAGACAAAGTGCCTGAACCAGATCCTCTCCTAGAGAAAGAACCTTTCCTGAAGGCATTGAAAGCCTTGAGTGGTAAATCACTAGAAGGATTGCCATTGTTCACTGCTAAGATGGAGGCAGAAGTGGTCCTATAATGGATAGAAGGTATGGAGAAACACTTTGAATATGAAGGTATAACTAAATCCTAGAGAGTCATGGTAGAGAAGTCCAGGATGAGAGGAGTTGCTCTCACATGGTGGCAATTTATAAAAGATGAGAGGAAGAAAATGGACGAAGCACCCATCTCTTCTTGGAAAGGGATGCTTGTAAAAATTAAAGAAGTCTACCTCCCTGATGACTATGAAGTGCAAATCCATAGGAAGAGACAAAATTTAAGACAAAAAGACCTTGATGTTAGTAGCTACACGGAGGAGTTTCACAAACTTAGCCTTAGATCTCATGTGGTGGAAGAAGAGAGTCTCAAGGTTGCTAGGTACCTAAATGGTCTACGGTGGAACATCCAAGAAGAAATCAGCCTAATGAGTCCAAAAAAAGTCCATCAAACCTTTCAACTTGCCCTTAAGGTGGAGGAAAAACTGAAAAGAAAACATGACTCAAGTAGCAATAGAGGCCATAGGGGAGGCTTTGGAGGAAGAAGTACTGAACAAAGAACTAGGTGACCTCAGAGGTTGCCTTAGATTCAGAAGTAGGTGACAACTTGATGAGAAGGAGAACTTTGATCAAAGAACTGGTTAGAGAAGAGCCTAGCCAAAGAAGGTCCTTGTTTAGAATCAAATGCAAGATTATGGGCAAAGTGTGCAAAGTGATCATTGATTCAGGGTCTATAGATAATATTGTATTAGAAGAGGCAATGAGTAAACTCAAATTGCAAAGGATACCTCACAACAATCCTTTTAGATTCACCTGGTTAAACAAAGGCCAACATGTTCTGGTCAATGAGCAAGCATGGGTGGATTTTACCATTGGAAGGTATAAGGACAAGGTATTATGTGAAGTCCTACCAATGGATGCATGTCATCTCCTATTAGGAAGACCATGGCAAGATTCACTCTATCCTTGAGGAAGGTGAGAAAAGGGCAGCAGGTCCTAATGTTCTTTTGGTAAGTGAAAAATAGTTTTTCAAGACACTTGAGCGAGGTGAAGGTGTAGGATTTGCACTAGTGATGAACCCTAAAGAGGAAGACAAGAAAGAACAGTTAGATTTGCCAAAAGAGGTGCAAGATTTGTTGAAAAAAGTCAAAGGCATAGTAAGTGACAGACAACTAGCCACATTACCTCCTAAAAGAGCCATAAGCCGTCAAATAGACTTCATTCCCGAAGCATCCTTACCTAATAAGGAAACTTATAAGATGACTCCAAAACAAAAAGATGAGATTACCAAGCAAATCCAAGAACTCTTAGACCAAGGCCTAATTAGGAAAAGCATTAGCCCTTGTGCTGTCCCTACTATGTTAGCCCCAAAGAAAGGTGGTACTTGGAGGTTGTGTATTGATTATAGAGCCATAAATAGGATCACCATCAGATATAGGTTCCCTATTCCTAGAATAGAAGACCTCATGGATTGTTTAGGGGAAGCTAAGTTCTTTACCAAGAGTGACCTTAAAAGTGGATATCACCAAATTAGGATTAAAGAGGGTGATGAGTGGAAAACAACATTCAAGACAACAAAGGGACTTTATGAGTGGCTTGTAATGCCATTTGGATTATCCAATGATCCAAGCACCTTCATGAGACTCATGAATGAGGTGATGAAGGATTTCATAGGTAAATTTGTGATGGTATATCTAGATGGTAGATCATATTACTCATTTGCAAGATGTATTACAAAGATTGTATGATGAAAAGCTAACCATGAACTTGGATAAGTGTGAGTTTGTCAACCAAGAGTTGGTTTACCTTGGGTTTGAATTGTCTCAAGGAAACCTGAAGATGGATCCCAGCAAGGTTGAATCCAGATTAAATTGGACCACTCCTAAGTCAGCAATAGAGGTGAGAAGCTTCCATGGACTAGCTCAGTAATATAGGAAGTTCATTAGGCAATTGAGTGCTATATGTGCACCGATGTTAGACACCATTAGAGGTGGAATGAATGAAAAATTTTAGGGGAATGAGGAAGCCAACAAAGGTTTTGAAACCTTGAAGGGGAAGATAGCTACTCAATGGGTTCTAGTGTTGCCTAGTAGGTGAGGTTGAATCTTTCCTTGAGCTTCTGGTCAGTCTTTTCTTTTTAAGCCACTTCTCTATTTTTCGAATGACCAAGATTGTCCTGGTCTGAATCTATTCTTCCTCATCTTTTTCACAGTCAATCTTTGGTATTACTCCTTGCTTCCTATCATCAACAAATTCGGGATTAAGCAAATCATTTTCATCATCCATAATATTTGCAGCATTTATCTTCAGGCCATAATCCCTAATTTGTTCAGGTCAAATCTCGATTAATTGCAATGATTACTGCATACTCATCTGTGCCAAATCTTGATTAATTACAAGCAAAACCTTACCCTCTGCATCTCTTATACACCTCTCTACAGGATCATATCTGCTCATACATTCCAAAACTACTTCTGGACATGACACAGCTGGTGAAATGCTGTAGCTTCTACCTACCCACTATCTGAAATTTTCTGCATCAAAGGAGAACTAGTATAATTTCACACTCTTTCATGGAATTCCTCTAAGTGTATTGATGACAAAAAAGTATCTCATATGTCAGGTAGGGAACTAACTAACCAAGACTTCTGGTCTATTTGAGGTAGTTTCAATCTCATTTTAGCTTTACAATAAAAAAATGCACAACAGGAAGAATTGACTGAACCGACTAAAGTATTAAATAACACTTTCAATTTATGAAAACCAACAAGAAAAGAGGAAGAACTTGCACTCACCTTTCATGCATAACTAAGAATTCATAGAGTCGAGAACAAGAAATGTTGCCTGTGCTAATCTTCTACTTACCAAATTGGGCAAATAATAAAGGCAAGTAACTTGTTTTAAATAAAACAGATCTTAGGGAGTGGCCTAAAATATCGGTCGTAGGATTTATTATGATGTGAAAACTGCATACTCATCCATGCCAAATCGTGTCGAAAAGATTAAATTCTGACATTTTATTAATGACAAGTCTTTTCTCCTCCATATCCTTTACTTGAAATGATTACTTGGAATGATTATTCCCAAGTACGGATTTTCATCGCAATTCATTTTCTCGAGGTTCATCTTTTAAATCTAGAATATTCCCTATATGCCGACACTTGTTCACTTTATCTCCAAAGAAATCAATCCTCATACTTCGAACCTTGAACCTCGAACCCTTCGAAAAGAAGTTCAAAGGTTCAATTTCAAAACAACATTAGTGCAAAACACATGAACATGCTTAAGCTTACCCATTATAAAACATGACTTATGCAAGACTTTCATTAACATGTTGAACCTTGAACCTTGAACCACTCTAAAGGTTCACGGTTCAAGTTCAATGAACTATGACCTCCAAGACTTTTAGCGCTTTATTTAAAACAAAGACGCTATACCACATACCGCACTTGAACTTGAACCTTGAATCTTAGAATGGTTCAAGCGAGAGGTTTAGTTCAAGAAAATTTGCAGAGGGGGAAAAAAATTAGAGAACGCGAAAAAGACATAATACAAGCATAGACTAACATTGGCTCTGACTGGGGATTGGGACTATAAAGGACCAAGACATGAACTCAGAATCCCTAGTTTCACAAATAAACTGATGGAAAGAAAGGATTGAAACACAACAAAACCAAACTAGCGACTAACTATACACAACAAAATTTAATATACAAGACCTACAAGGGACTCCTGTTTACAATTGATATAATTTCAAATCCTGTCCATTATAAGACAGGGGAAGAACAATACCATCCTGATATGCAAGTTTGAATGAATTTGGCCCCTTTACCTCATGAATCAAGAATGGTCCTTTCCAGAGCGATTCGAACTTCGTATGTGCTCCTTTTGGTTCCCTTCTTCTGTCCCAGAGGAGTACCTGATCACCGAGCATGAATTTTTGCGGCCTGGCCCACTTGTAAAATATCTTCTTTACCCTCATCTGATGCTCTGTTATCCAGTCTACTAATTTTTTTTTTTCATCATCAATCCTCATCAAATGCAGAATCCGTTTTTCCAAAGAATCCTGAAAATAAGCGTACTCAATGACAGTCTGTAACTTAGTAGCTACAAGTTCCAAAGGAAGTGCTACCTAAGCCCCTACACTATAGATCAGTTCAAATGGTGACATCCCAATAGCTCTTTTTGGTCATGTACGATCAACCCAAAGAGCTTCATACAATTTTTTATGCCAATCTTTGAAATTTTCGCTTATTAATTTCTTCATAATATTTATAAGAGTTTTATTGTAGGATTCTGCCTGATCGTTTCCCTGAGGATAATAATCAGAAGAGTGAGCAAGGGATATCCCATGATCATAGCAGAATAATGAAATCTTAGCAGAAGATAAATATGTGGCATTATCAGCGATAATTTTTAGTGGAACTCCGAATTGAACCAAGATATTTTCTTTGAGAAAGTTACAAACAACCTCTGATGATGTCTTCCGTACTGGAATGGCTTCCACCCATTTAGTAAAATAGTCTGTAGCCGTCAGTATATGTGTATGTCCTGCACTTGAAGTAGGCGTCAAAGGACCTATAAAATCTAAACCCCATTGTTTGAAGGGCTCATCCACAATCACGGGTCGGAGCAGTAATGCTGCAAGCTGCGGCTTACCTGTGAAGAATTTACATTTCTCACACTTGGCTACCCATGCATATGCATCTTTGAACATTCCTGGCCAATAATAACAATTTCTCAAAATCTTGTAAGCAGTTACTATTGATGAAAAATGGTCTCCGTAGGCTTCATCATGAAAAGTTTTCAATAGAGACTCTTGGAGTGATTTATCTACACAATGCAAGGAAGTTCCATCTAATCCTATTTTATATAATACATCATTAAAAATGATGTATTTGGTAGCCTTTAATCTCAAGTTCCACTTTTCTTTTGAAGAAAGATGTATTGGGTAGTCTCCACAGGTCAAGTAGTAAGCAACATCTACAAACCACGACTCCTGGAGTCTGACAAACAAGACTAAGGGCAATTCCTCTATCACTTCCTCCTTACTCTCAACAATTAATTGGCACAAACCCTGTCCTCTTACCAGTTTTTTGGGCTTAATATCTAAATTGAACTCTTGAATTTTTGACACCTAGGAGGTTCTATTATTCATTCCTATATCTTGTTGTGTCAATATGCTTTTGAATGCAAAATGAGGCATATAAACAATGGCATGGGAATGGAGAATATAGTACTTGAACTATTTCACGGCCTTCACAATCGCATATGCTTGTTTTTCCATTAGTGGATATTTCAATTCATGCTTTTTGAATGGTACACTCATGAATGATATTGGGACTTCTTCATTATCCTCATTCTTCTGTAATAAGATTCCTGACATAGTATGCTCTGAGGCATAATAGTAGATAACAAAATCCTTCCTAAAATCAGGATTAACCAGAACAACGCATGATGAATAAAATTCTTTATTGATTCGAACGCTTTCTTCCCTTCCTCATTCCATTTAAAGGCTTGGTTTTCACTCATCAAATTCACAATATACTTGGTAGTCTGCAAAATTCGGGATGAAACTCCTTATAAAATTTACTTGTCCAAAGAAGGATCTAACGACATTTCTATTTGATGGTAGACCTAGCTATTGAATTGCTTTTACCCTTTCAAGGTCTATTCTTACTCCTTCCTTAAAAATAATATGGTCAAGAAACTTACCCTTTGTCACCCCAAACACTGACTTTTTTGGGTTTAGGGACACCCCATGCTCACGACACCTCTGTAACACTTGTCTCAGATCCCTTAGGTGATGTTTTCTTCTTTTTGAGAAAACGGTTAAATCATCGAGATACACAACAATTATCTTATCCTTCAAATGACCAAAGGACAAATCCATAGCACATTGAAATGCCGCTCCCGCATTAATTAAACCAAATGGCATTCGGTTATAAGCAAAGGTACCCCAGGGAGTAATAAAGGCAGTTTTATGTTGATCACCTTCCAAGACATGGATCTGATTGTAACCCAAA
The DNA here is from genome assembly GCF_030272615.1 of Cryptomeria japonica. NCBI lineage: Eukaryota > Viridiplantae > Streptophyta > Pinopsida > Cupressales > Cupressaceae > Cryptomeria > Cryptomeria japonica. Next base: position 371,050 of record NW_026728901.1, on the reverse strand, counting down.
AATCCATCGAGCATGGACATCATCTTAGAACTTGAAACTGTTTGTAAAATATGGTCCATAGCTGGTAATGGATAGTTATCTTTTAGGCTAGCTTGATTCAGATTTCTAAAATCTACACAGATCCTTATTTCTCCATTTTTCTTCCTAATAGGAACAATGCTGGCTATCCATGTAGAATGATGGATGGGGTATATAATCCTAGCCTTTAACATTTTATCTTCCTCCTGAAATATGGCCTTAGCTACCTTAGGATTGAAACTTCTAAGCTTTTGTCGAAAAGGACTTACTCCAGGTTTTAGAGGAATTTGATGCTGGAATTTTCCCTCTCTGAAATTCTTTAGGTCATCATAACACCAAGCAAATACATCCTTGAACTCCAGTAGGAGACTAATGAATCTCTGTTTTTCTGTAGACATACAACATTTTCCCAGATTGATATATTTTGGTTCATCTTCAGTACCGATGTTAATCCTTTCATAACCTCCAACATCTTGAACTTCAAGAGACTTGTCACCTTTGTTTTTCTCGTAGGCATCATGACGATCGAATAGACACTCCAATGAAACTAACCCTTTAGGGATCTTGTTACCTTTTAATCGCATAACTCAATCGATCAACATCTTGGCTTGATTTGGTGAAAATTCCTTACACTCTGCATCTAAACCTTCAAAATATGTAGCAGAAAATGTTTTTAGACTTTGCATAAAATTATTAATTTGTTTGTCATTTTCAAATACTTGCCAAAATTCAGAGTTATTTGGGACACTAGGCCGATATACTAACTCTACTCTATAAATATCATCAAAAAATTCAGGATGTGGAATCAGTAAGGAGGCTGACACGGCTAACGAATCTGCTTTTGAATTTAGTTCTCTAGGAATAGCCTCAATGGAAAATGCATCAAAATCTTTGATTTTGTCCCAAACTCTATTCCGATAGTGTTTCAACCTTTCATTTTTTACATTAAACAACCCTCTGACTTGTTTTACAATTAATTCAGCATCTCCTTTGACTCGTAGGAGTTTTACTCCCAGTCTCTTAGCTTTGGCTATACCTAACAACAAAGCCTCATACTTAGCCGTATTGTTGGTGTTCTTGAACTCCAGTTTAAAAGAAAAAGGAATATGATTTCCAGAAGGCAGAATTAACACTACCCCTACTCCTGAACCTAACACTGCACAACTACCATCAAACTCCATTAACCACAAACTTTCTTCTCCCTTAGGTTGTGATGGATCTCCCACTACCTCATTATCAGACAAAATCATGTATTTTCCAAATTGACATTCATGATATAGAATTTGAGCTCTTGGATCATCAGAAGGGAAAACAGTGAATTTAGACTTTGGTTCAGGCTGAAGAATGACTCACTATTTTCCAACAGGAATTGTGGTGTGAGACCAATCCATTTTTATTTCACCTCCTAAGTCTCTACAAAAAGTATGACTTAGCAACGTGCCATAGCTAGCTGGGATGTTAGCTATTAGAATAGTCAACTTGATTCTTTTATTCAGGTGGGAGGCAAGAACTACTTGAGCATCCTTAATTTGTCCTAAGAGAGGGATCTTTTTGAATCCATAGAGTAGCATCTATCAAAAGTTTTTGTCAAGGATAACCTTAGTGCTTTAGCTACTATAGAAGGCAATGTATTATCAGATGCACCTGAATCTATAATATAATTATTTAATTTATGACCATTTATAAACAATGATATATAAAAGGGTTCAGGTTTTGACTCAAGGGCAGATGAAGAATCATCCGTTTGGAGAGCAGTTATTTCAGGCATCTTTTCATGAGCAATAGGGAAAACTGATTCATCACTATGTGAAGATAATGTGGTATTTACTGACTGTTGTGTTCTATTAACTTGTAATACATTATTCCCTTTTACAATTTGAACGAGTCTATCTAGCTCTTTGGGGTTTAACTTAAAATACTGGGCTGGTGTAATTTGAATTTGGGAGGATTTGCAACATTCTACAATATCAAATGAACTTTCTTTTTCAACAAACCTTAACAATGGAGACTCTTGCAATTTTTGATCATTGCTATGAAATTTTGACACAATCTCCTTACCTTTGAAATTCATGGCAGAAGATGAAGAAGCACCTTGAGGTTTCACATTTTGTTGATTTCTTGTGAGCACAGTACATGAAGGATCTTCTAAAGTAACCAAAATATCACCTCCTCTTTCCAAATCTGTCTCGTACTCTAAGAAGTGGATTTCAGAGTCGCCAGGTTGCTTTAAAGATTCTTCCTCACTCCATTCACTTGGGGTATCTTTAGAGTTCATCAATTATGCATAACGCACCATCTCAGGACATGAGCTACCATCATGTTCATCTATGAGATAAAAAACACACATACTCCCTTTAGGTGGCGGTGCCTCTATTGCCAACCTTTGCTGAGCAGGGGGTAATTACAAAGACTTGTTTCCAAAGCCCAAAGACTAATTTGTATTTCTCCTAGGTACATCTTGATAGGGAGATGGGTATGATGTACTGGCTTTAGGTAATTGTCTTTTAAGAGTAATCACATCATTCATCAGTCTATGGATCACAGGGTCAAAAGAAGTAGAAGATTGGGTAGTGGGTGTCTGTACTTCTCTTTTCCATTTCCCTATCATGATTAGATCATCTTCCAATTCAACAACAAGTGTTTTGGCAGCACATAAATTTGTAACTCTTTGCCTGTAGATCAGGAAACCTATTTCTGAAGGCATAGAATTAATTAAAAAATAGTTCAAATTATCATCTGAGGGTTTTTGATTGACTGGAATTTTATGCACAATCTCATCAAATTTTACTACAAAGTCCCTCATAGACTCCATAATCTCCTTCTTTAACTGGGCCAATTGAGCCAAGAGAGAGTGTTCATCTTCAACCACTTTGAATCTTGCCTCAAACCTTTTTTTCAAATCTTGCCAATTTGTTATCACATTGTTAGGCAGGTGATAGAACCAATCTGCTGCTACTTCAATTAGTGTTTGGACAAACAATCTTACAACAACATTCTCATGTTGAATAACTGTTATCCCACAAGCCACATTTAATGCATTCAGGTGCTCATCAACAATGATTTTCCCATCCCCACTGAATTTTGGCAGGTGATCTCTAGCACCTTTGGGTAAGGGATTCAGATTTAAACCTAAGTTCAATGGACCTACAATGACCCCCAAGGGTTATTTAGTACCATTGAAAATATGATATTGAGCGGAGTCAGGTTGATTATATCTGGTAAAGCAATACCATGCGAGGTTAGAGATTGACAAACTGAAGACATAGGAGATGATGGGGACGGGGAAGGAGGCCTACTTCTTGCTCATCTTTGAGGTGAAAAAGTGGGTTGAAAATTGAGGTTTTGTAACTCTTGAAAAACAAAATCAACTATCCCCTCCCTTCTTTGGGACCTAGTATATCTCTTTGACTCCACTCTTGCAACTAGGCAACCAGTCTTATGATTCGACTCCCCAACAGAGTCGCGAAAAATATGTTGGTTTACAGATTTGTCCCTTTCATGAAATTGTAATATTTGTTTTCACTAAATAATAATATGACTTCTGTACACCCCTTAATGAAAGGACACAAATAAACCAACAGTTGGATGAACTAATCAAAATCCATCCTATGCATTAGAGGGCAGCTCCTCATATGATTTACAATGAATTCTACATGGAAAATCTTTGAAATGAAGATGCTTTTAACCAGAAAGCATAGAAAGGCTTTAACATTCATCTATTAACACAAAGGAATGCCATTAACATAAAATAGAGAGAAAATTATGAAGATTAAATAAGAGCTTACAGATTCCGTTTCTCACACAAGTTCATTCCAGAAATTCAGAGCAAAGCAAGTGCAAAGCAGTATTGATTCTAATCGATACTATCTCATGCCTCACAGGGCAAGGGGGATCAACACAACTCAAATTATAATGAATCTAATAACAAGTAATAATAACAATGAATCCTAGAGAACATAAAATTGACTGATAAGAATAATGGTATCATGCACATAGTAGATTTTCTAAGAAAGATCGTTAATCTTTAAACACACAGATTTAAAGACTGCACACCATAATCATTTTCATTCATGAATCAGTCAATCCAGTCTCAAGGAATTCAAAACATAAACAGATATTGTTTGATGCTCGAAAAATCACAGTTTTTCAGACCTTTCTAGAGTCTCAAAAATATCATTATATAGCCACAACCTGGCCAATGATTATAACAGGAAACACAGAAAGCCAACAATGTGCACCTCGCAAAGTCAGTGAAACCAGTATAAAAATAAAATTGTTTTTGCAAATAACAAGTGAAAATGATCTATCATCAATGAAAAATATTACTATGCAGTTCTGGTAACTACTTATTTCTTCCAATCTGCATGAGCAATGGCAAAGCGTTGAATGATTGTGTTATGAGGTAATCCCACATGTGCCATTCGTTGCTTCTAGACCTCTTTTTCCCTATGAACCTGTGCAACTTTGTTGGAGTGACTATCCAGATGTCCGATGCATAAAAACATGAGTGATTCAATCTTAGCAATCACACTTAAGTCATCCAGAACTAAACCCTTTGCTTCTTTCACATTATTGATTTTGTACTTAAATGATTTTGTTATAACCTCCACCGTCTCAAGGGTTCTTCCATCATCTTTCAGACATTTTATCCCAATGCACACGAGTTCATTTCTCTTGGAGGTAACTAATTCTGTGAGTTGATTTATCAATTTCGTGAAGTCCTCATAAGCCCATTTTATCAGAGAATTTATCCATTCAATGTTCCTCTGGTACACATACAAAATACTATCATCCAAGCCTACCACAGGTTTTTCAACAAGAAACTTCATTACCCCATAATTTTGCACTTTCTCACATTTGTGCAGCTTTTGACGCCCATTTAGCTTCCTCATTTTTTCAATTGATGATTTTAACATCCAACTTAGGTTCATCACTTGTATTTACCCATCATATACTCTGCTTAAATATAATAAAGTATTCCGTACCCGACTTCTAAATTCTTTCTGACCACTCCATCACAGTTTCTGTGATCAACCTGTATTTTTGTATTTGTTCCAGAGTCTTCTGATTTACAAGGGACTTAGGACCGAAGGACATTGGAATTTGTGACAAAGGTTGAGGGTTCGGATCATTGATTGCCTCAATATACTTTGTCATCTTCCGTAACATCTCTTTCATCTTATGCTTATCTTTCTCATCTTTCCAGGTCCTAGTTATGATCTTTTTTGTTGAAGCCTCAAGGTGAAGAACATTTGTGGCTCGAGAAGCATTTCCAATGTTTATCTTTTCAACAGCGAAGTCCTGAGCTGTAGGATTTTCTGTCTTTTCTTCTGCTAATGGACGTGCAATCTCCGCGATCCAGTTCCCACTATCTGCATCACAATCAATTTTTGACATAGTTTTTGACTTCTTCACTCTAGGAGTTTTTCCTAAGCATTTACTCACCATGTCTTCTACTAGAATCGAGGCTGGAACAATGTTTCTCTTCTTGTTGCTTAACATGTTTTCTAACCATACTAGTCCTGAAGGAACTTGAGACTTATTTGGATCAGTTCCAGCTTCCTTTCCATTCCTTACTACCATAGTAGTAACTTCATTTAAGGCTTCCTGTTCCTGCTGATTATTACCCTCATCAGCTAGGCCTTGTTGTTCTTTAATTGGATCAATTGAGGTGGTATCCATCTCAAGGTCAACCACCACAGTACCAACAGACAAAGATTGTCTTTTGCCCTTTGTTCTGGAGCGGGTGACTCTGACAGAAGTTGTCTCCTCTTTGATTTGCACTATCTTTTCTCTCTATCCTCCTTTTCCCTGTTTTTGTGAACCTGCAGCACAAGATGGGACAAGAGAATTAGATACAAAGACCTCAGTGGGTGAGGTTGAAACTTTCCTTGAGCTTCTACTCAGTCTTCTCTTTTTAAGCCACTTCTCTATTTTTTTGAATGACCAAGATTGTCCTCGTGTGAATCTGTTCTTCCTCATCTTTTTCCCAGTCAATCTCTGGTATTACTCCTTGCTGCCTATCATCAACAAATTGGGGATCAAGCAAATCATTTTCATCATCCATAATATTTGCAGTGTTTATCTTTAGGCCATAATCCCTAATTTGTTGCACTGTGAGTCTCAGGTGAGATCTTTTTCTGACTTCATACTCATCCACACAATCTGCCCAAAAGTCTTTTAGATCAGGTACATGTCAAAAATTCTCCCTGAATGTAAAGTTTGTCATTGCAAATCCTTTAGTATCAAAATCAGCGCAAGGAAAATACAACTGAAAGTTGAACCTTTTGAACTCTAATTCCAAATTCAAAGCATCTGAGACACTATTACAAGTGTAATGTGTCAGTTCAATGGGAAAGGAAACCCCTATCTAGTGTTCTTCCCCTTATTTCTTATCTATATGAGCAAGTTGCATGCAAACTTCAATTAACACTTTCCTGTCAAAGACATATCTTGGCAATTTGTAGGGTTCTCCTTCAAAACCCCCAACCCTCAAATAAGTGAACCTGGAGAACTGAAAATAAAAGCTACCATATATACTTATGAACTGCATAGCTTCCTCAGTCATTCTCTTATGAATATCTCCTTTCAACTCAAATACTAACCTGTCAAGGAAAATATTATGAACCTAGTAATAATTTTCAGTGACCCTGTTTTGTTGCAAATGCAGGTGATATTCATATATCCTCATATCATTCTGCCAAGTTTCATGATACAGACCTACCCATGGACGGGTGCAGGCTAAACAGTATATGAGGTAAGAGGACATATGGAAGTTTTTGTTTCCAAAACAACTTAAACCCTCATGCATTCTTTCTACAATTAACTTTGCCCAATCTATGTATCTCTTTTCACCAAAATGACCTGAATAAAGAAATACATCCAATCCTCCCAATAAAAGGCTATCTGATTTCCCCGCATTCTATGTAATAAAATGACTATGTCCCTTACTTCCTGAATCAGATGCTCTCGGGTTAATGGGCTTGGCAGTCTTGAACCCCTCTTTTGAAATTTCAATAACCAATTTCTTGCAATGATACTCCTATAACATGACTTCTTCTCAGAGAAAAGTCCTTGCGACTTGCATACCGTCCAGTCCTCATATTGCTCCTTCTATGGTATTTTTATTATGACAGAAACAACCTCCCAATTAATTGCGAGCAAAACCTTTCCCTCTGCGTCTCTTATACACCTCTCTACAGGAACATATCTGCTCATACATTCCAAAACTACTTTTGGACATGACACAGCTAGAGGAAATGTTGCAGCTTCTACCAACCCACTATCTGAAATTTTCTGCATCAAAGGAGAACTAGCAAAATTTCATACTCTCTCATGGAATTCCTCTAAGTCTACTGATGACAGAAAAGTATCTCATATGTTAGGTAGGGAACTACCTAACTAAGACTTCTGGTCTATTTGAGGTAGTTTCGGTCTCATTTTAGCTTTACAATCAGAAAATGCACAGCAGGAAGAATTGAATGAACCGACTGAATTATTAAATAACACTTTTCATTTATGAAAACCAACGAGAAAAGAGGAAGAACTTGCGCTCACCTTTCATGCAGAACTGAGAATTCACAGTGTTGAGAGCAAGAAATGTCACCTGCGCTAATCTTCTACTTATCAAATTGGGCAAATAATAAAGGCAAGTAACTTGTTTTAAATAAAACAGATCTTAGGGATTGGCCTAAAATATTGGTCGCACGATTTATCATGATTTGAAAACTAAATACTCATCCGTGCTAAATCGTGCCAAAAAGATTTAATTCTGATATTAATGTCAAGTCGTTTCTCCTCCATATCCTTTACTTGAAATGATTACTTGGAATGATTATTCCCAAATACAAATTTTCATCACAATTCATTCTCTCGAGGTTCATCTTTTAAATCCAAAATATTCCCTATATGTTGACACTTGTTCACTTTATCTCCAAAGTCATCAATCCTCATACTTTGAATCTTGAACCTTGAACCTTGAACCCTTCAAAAAGAAGTTCAAAGGTTCAAGTTCAAAACAACATTAGTGAAAAACACACGAACATGCCTAAGCTTACCCAATATAAAACATGACTTACGCAAGACTTGCTTTAATATGTTGAACCTTGAACCTTGAACCACTCTAAAGGTTCAAGGTTCAAGTTCAATGAACTATGACCACCAAGACTTTTAGCGCTTTATTTAAAACAAAGCCGCTATACCACATACCGCACTTGAACTTGAACCTTGAACCTTAGAATGGTTCAACCGAGGGGTTCAGTTCAAGAAAATTTGCAAAGGGGGAAAAAATTTAAAGAACGTGAAAAAGACATAATAAAAGCGTAGACTAACAGTATCATATAATATGTTCTATTAATTGTTATATACATCAAACTAGAATGTTCTAACAGTATCATATAATATGTTCTATTAATTGTTATATACATCAAACAGTATCAAATTTATCTCACTTTTATTTTTTTTAATTTTAATTCCATATTCTCTTGTTTTATTAATATTAACCCATCAAACTAGAATGCATTATTAGCTGATAGTCTATTCTTTGTTAGAATGCCACTAGAAACGTCAAGTCTCACGCTAGAAAAAAAATTTCATTACTCTCATGTCAGTTTTTGATGGTTGCTTTACCAATTTGTTTGAAAGTGTATTGTTGCCAATAAAATATGACTGCATTGTAATTGCATAACTTTCCCATGCAAGTGTTGGGGGAAAATTACCATGCATTATTTCCTGGTTGTCATTGAATATATATTTAAAATCATTGGGAAGCACAAAAAAGATGTTGGAAAACCTGCACACAAAAAAACCTTACACAAACTGGGCACAAGGATGCATAGTAATTATTGAATATTAATGGTGAATTGATGTATTTGGTAGGCCTTCGATCATATTATAACACCATTTGTACCCTTTTCACTTATTCAATTTGACACATAATATCATGTAGATTGTTGTGATTTGTATTTTTGCATAATCAAATTTAAAGTTGGGCCTCTTGTTGCCTTATCATAATAGTGGATATGATTTGGAGAAACAAGTACTAGGAGCTTCAGGGGTTCCGAAACACGTACCTATTTTTTTTCTCTTTCTATATTGTGTATCATAGTTGGGCATCTTATGTGTGTAAAAGTGTAGTCTTAGATCAAAGTTGATTTATTTGGGGGCCATGTTTATTTATTTATTTTTTTAACCTTTTTTCATTTTTTGGTGGCCTTGGGAGATTTGAACTCTATATTTAGCTATTGTGTAATGCCTATTTGGTTCTTTACAGGGTCTTGTTGAAGTTGAATCCATCTTCTATGGGATAAAGGTATCATCATGGTAAGCTTGAGTTTACCTAGTTGACTGATGCCTGGATTTTGTGTGCTTGCTCCTATGCATTTGATTTTTTGTGGGTTTGTGAAATGCCTTAATTGGCTATGAAACTATGAGCTATCATTTCTTAAATGAAATATTTTTTTAAACACTTTGTGGTCATGGTTGGAAACCTTCATTGACAATTGTGAATTTGAGATTTTTTTATTTACGATGAATAGATTATGTTTTTTCTAGACTGATATGTGTAATGCATAAGCAATTCAGTCAAAATTTGACATAAGAATAGTGGGTGTTGTTTATTTATGTGTTAAACTTCTATTTGTAATGGTGAAAGTATTAGGGTTTTCATTATTAGATGTATGAAAACCGTTAATATTTTGCTCGGGGACCATCACATTAGGGAAGGATGGGAATTTGATAGATATAAACTAAATATATCTAAATGTTGATAAGATTCTAGGGGTGTTGGATGCACCTTTTCTTTCCCTTGAGTTCAATTGATTTGTTAAAGGTGCTGAAATTAAAGTAAACGAGTTGAAATTGAGGTAATTGTGCATGAAGAGTGAGTTATAGTTGTCAAATGGAGCCACAAACTTGGATCTGAGGATTGCAAATGTATTTGGATCTACTCCCAAAAGGATCTTCTGATTTGTTGGGGCCAGTATGATGGTCACTCTAGTCCTCAACACTTTTCACACTCCAATGGGGGATTGATTCGTCACTATAAATAAAGCTTATTCTGATGATCACAGCTGTGTACCTGTTCATGTATACACTACATAAGGGAAATAGGTTGGGAATAGGGGTTTGCCGAAGTGAAACCTCACTTTTGGAATTAACCTTGAATGAAGTATTGCAAATACTTAAAATAGATAATGGAAAGATATACCTCAAATTTGCAATGACTGATAATGATGCTTTGCTTCTTGAATGTAATCAAATATGTTGTATGAAATGGCATGAACATGAAAAAACTCTAATCTCACACACATGCTTGCATATGAATGTTGTAATTTTCTCCACAATGGTTGAATGAAGAAAACGTAGTCTTAAAGACCTCTAGAAATGCTTGATGATGAACATTTAAATTCTTGAATTCTTGATTGTTTGAATGTGAAGACTTAGATTGAAATTAATTGAATAATGTCTTTATATATAAGATCCTAGGTCAATTTACCTATTAGGCTGACCTCCGATAGTCATATTGACCACCAAACTCATTTCCCACCAAAGAGATAGGTCACATCCCTCCCTTGAAAATTGGGCCCCATTGAGGGGGAGTGGGTGTGCTAGTGCATTGGTCCTCTTCAATTAGGGACCAAAATTAGGGCCCAAGGAGGACACACCTCTAGGGAGTCATTTGGTAGGTGTATGTGGTATTGAAATTGGAGTTAAGGAACCGAATGGACTTTCATAGGAGATGAGGGGGAGACATGCTAAAGTAGGGACGTAAACATGAGGTGTAAATTGGCCTAATAACAATTTACGATGCTACATTTAATCCCCACTTTAGTGGGAGTATGAGCCTATACAAATACTTGTAGTAAAGTAGACATCACTAATTTTGAGGAACTAAGACCCCAATATTTAGATCATAACTCACTCAAATGCATGCAAGGGAACACCAAACAAGACAAAAACAAAAAGGAAACAAAAGATAAACAAAAGGCAAACAAAGACAAAGGCAAAAAGACACATGACACAAAATCTAAAGACCAAAAACAAGACCTCAATTCAACTAACCGAAGATACCTCAATATCAAAACATCTCAACAACAAATATCATTCTTGAGAAATTCCATCTCAAGAACACAAGTGATTGATGGTATGATGAAAGAATAAGTATCCAGTAGATTACTGAGAGGAGGGGGGGTGAATCAGTAAATAGAAAATTTGATGCAAACTTTCCCAATCTCAATCTCAATCACACAAAGTAAACTTATCAATGAAATACCACCGTCAAGATAAAAGCTCATAAGAAAACCGGTTGGCAGTTACAACAACTTAATAGTAAACTTGTAAACATCCAAATGCTTTATCATATGTCAATATACTTCATTTCTCAATGCTTCCGGTTATCATGCCTTATCAGAATAGTTAAGTAGTTAATCAGATCAACCATAAGATCATAAATACAAAAACATTCACCACATGACACAAGTATTTTTGACGTGGAAACTCAAATAGGTAAAAACCATGGTGAGATGGGACTCACAAGATAACTATCTGAACTCTTTTGAAGTTTTCCCTGTTAGGAGCCAAGCTTGTTAAAGCTTTTACAAAAGTCCTGTTAAGAATTGATCCTATTAAGAATCACCTGGTTAAGGGATTGAATACAAATGCCTTGTTAGAAGCAAGTGCTCTATTAGGAGTAACCTTGGTAGAGGAATTGAAAATCCAAGCTAATGGATCACCTTGTTAGAGGATTTGAGAAGTAACCAAGCTTGTTAGAGCTTACTCGATTAGGGGATTTCAGTTATGCTATAATTGTTAGAAAACAACAGGGGTTTGCTTGATCTATCTGAATAGCACTACACTTGCTTGATCAGATCCTTTTAAGCTCCTATCTGCCTTTACTCAAACTGTAGACTCATCATCCGGTTCAACAACCACATAGTCAACTGATATCTGCCAACACCTTCAACTAGACAACTTCATCGACCTTATAAACAAATCAATTAGGTCAGTAACACAAAAAAAACCTAATTCTCTCATAGAGATTACAAACAAGTCAGTTTAAGTATGACCGTTGGATTACATAGCAATCTCTACACATCAATCAAGAAAAACTCAACCGCTCCTTGATTACCACTTCATCGAGCTCAGTAACTCATCATGCACTTTGCATTAGATGCAATACACTTTTCTCGTTCCCTAGACAAAAACGCACCAAAACCATTTTGAACTTGTCTTCATACAATGACCATACATGTCACCATCATTACCGCTCAACATCATATCATAAACCAGCATAACCAATTCAACAACCTTAATCGGTTAGGGTTTGACAAAAACAACTGGTAGGGTTTACCGGTTACATTACATAGATAGGGTTTAACCTTTTACATTGGTTACCGGTTTAACTCACAAACTTACATACCGGTTTACAATGTCCTTCACAAAGCTCTTCCTACTAGTTACAAGACAATATCAACAATAATAGCAATATCAACAATATCATTACCATTTAATTGACATCAATGACAGCATAACATATCACTAATGCAATCTTCATGCAAATGACAACAATGATCATATAAAAGAGAAAAGCACATATCATCCATGAACCACCAATAACAAATCTTTGAGTTCATGAGAAGGAAGGAGAGAGCACAAATACATGCTAGATGTGTTTTTCTGTGTGATTCATGAGAAGAATGATAAGAAAGGACATGGATACACATTATAGATGTGTTTTTCTAGGTGATCCATGTTGGGAGGAGAGTAGGAATAGAGTAGCTATGTTTTTCTATTTTCAATCATCCTTGTGTGTGTGTATAAGTGATGTCTAGTTTCAGGTATATAGCACCCTATATAACAATTTGTTTCCTTTGATTTCAAGTGTGAATCAACCTATTTAAGACATATAATGCAAATGCAAATGCCAAGGGGAAGGTCTAGTTCCGTGAACATCTTATTTAATATTTTGTTTTCTCTAGTTTCGAGAATGTGAAACCCTGTATAAGATAGATACATGCCTGGTTTCAAGGATATCCCATGTAAGAGTTTTTTGTCTTTGGTTTCAGAAATGTGCATCTCATCTAAGACATATATCAAATGATGCGCTTGGTTTTAGGCATGAAGCATATCGTATAAAAGTTTTTTTTTTTCTGTAGTTCCAAGTTTGAACACACCATTTAAGACATGCAAAAATTTGGTACAATATGGTACAAAGAGAACGATATGGGTGCCACCCTTAAGATGTCAACATAGCCCTACGTTGATGTCTCAATGAAGCTAGGAACAGGGATACTCACCTTCAACATGACCAAGGAGATATCCTTTGGCCACAATGTTATAAATCCAAGCTAAAGAGAAAATACTCTTACAAGCACAAATAAGATAGTTGTAAAAGAGATATATTGCGGCAAGTGTAAAGAGGATCATTGGAGGAGAAGATATATTTTCTCAAAAGACATCTACCTCCAAGAGGAGTTTCTTGAACAAACATAACATCTTCTAACAAAAGAGGGGAAGGAGAACAAGATTGCGTACCTTCTCCCTATTGCTAAGTGAAAGGGATTATTGATGAAGGATAACACACTTTTGACCCAATTTGAAGGGTTTGTTTATAATAGATATACATTTCCAAGTGAAAAAAGAGGTTGTAGCCAAGGACTTACACCTCTTACATAAGAGAGAATCCTTGAGCAAACAACAACTTCACATAAGGAATGACATCAAATCATAAGAAAACATCACTCAGAAAAAGAAAAGTGGACCCTAAGAAAGGATAAGAGAGATCATTTCCCCCCAAGCATAGGGACAATGAGAAGAATTACACAACCTCTAAGGAGAGGTTAGAAATAAGAAAACACATAGTGTACTTACATTAAAGGAATATTCAATGCAAGAAAAGAAATTTATATATGTAAAATGCAATTCCAAAGAAGAGGTAATCTTCAAAGGGAAAGAGAGAGAACACTAGTTCAGGAAAGATCACCTATTTTTATAAAGAGAAAGGTTAACCATAGAAGACATACCACTCTATGCAAGAAAGGATATGAAAACATGAAAAATGCAACCCCTGAAGGGAATAGTGAAATTTTGGAGAGAGGAAAAAAAAAAAGGATAATATTCTTTCCCCCGAAGTATAATGGAAAGAATGGACTATGTTGCTGCCCCAAGATGTATGATATTGAAAAATAATCACCTCTTATGACAAAGAGAACCCAATTAAGTTAACTAGAAGTGGCATAGGGTGAGGAGCAACATGGTGGGTGAGAAGGGTTCTAAGGCATTACTTTCCCACCAAGAAAGAGAGCAATATTAGTGAAAAGATTTATTTGGGCCTTATCAAATTGTTCTTGAATGAATTCCTTTACTTGTATTTTAAATTTTCCAAAAGAATGACAATAACTGTGATGAAAAAGATAATTCTTACTACCTTCTTTATGATTTTTCTTAACTTTACGAAAGGAAAAACAACATTCTTATTGTACTTTAATTTTCAAAATACTCTAGTTGCTAATATTTCTTGATCATCAATAGGGTTATGCCTTGTCTCTTGTGGTATAGGACAAGGATTGCTAGCGCAAGAAGGATTGTCATCTATGATTTTAACTATGCCTCTATCAATGAGTCCTTTCATTCCATTTGAAAATCAAGACAATCATTGGTAGTGTGTTTATATGTTTGGTGATATGAGAAAAAAAGAGCTATTGAAGAAGCAACACTTTTCTGAGATGAATGATAGGTTTTTTGTCTTGCAAAATGATCTTTGAAATCTTGAATCCTAAGGAGATCATCCATAGGATAATTATGATAATTTCCTAGGCCTTATGTGCTAGCTTGTGTAGGAGGTTTTATAAATAGGGGCTCTAATTCCTTGTTCAAAATTTCCAAGTCCTTGTCCTCTAAAACCTTGTTTTGATATTATGTTAAATACACTCCTATAAGAATTTCTTCATCAACAAGGGGAGGAACATTACAATAAATTTCTTTTAAGTTTGTAGTGTAAGTGTGTTTAGAAGGAACAACGGGACAAGTAGATGAAGAAGGAATATCTTGTAGAGGAGGATTTTTCTTTCTATCATCATTCATATCCTCTTTGGTAGATTGGGAAGGAAGATCCTTATCATCTAAGGCCTCATATTTGCTTAATGTTATTATGGGAGATAAATCATGAATAAAGTGCATAACATCACCTCTCTATGAATGTTTTGATGACTAAGATAGGCGCTAGGAGAATAAGGAGGATCTAGAGAGATAGAAACACCAATATTTTGATTTTATCCCCCTTGCGATAGGCTATGTGCATGAGAAGAAGATGGTGCCATGTGGTTCTTCAATAATTGTTGTCCATTAGAGAGATCATTGATAGGAGTATTAGCTTATTCTAAATTCACATTAGATACCCTAGGAGAGGTATAAGTATTAGGTTCTCCATTAGCATCTTTAGGATTGGGATCTACAAAAGCTTTAATATGATCAATATATGAAATACATTTTCCTAAAAAAATAATGATAAAACAACATGAACTATAAATGAAAGCTTTGAGATCTAGTTGATTCAAAGGTAGTAATTTGGAATCTCTAAAAATGAAATATGCTAAAGTTAAATGAATGAAAAGAATAAATGTGAAATGAAAGAAGCCATCATCCAACACATGATTATGATAAATATACGTTAAAAGAAAAGTAATCATATGTGAAATAGAAGATAAATCAAATCTATTAAGATCCATTTTAAAATCAGATCTAAAAATTGAAGTGATGAATTATGCAACCCACAAATCTAATTAACTAAAATAAATTAGGGTTTTTATGAATTAAACCTCTTAATTTATATAATTTGATTAAAGTGAGATCTATGAATTTAAATTTAAATTTTGAAATGTTTTCAAATTAGATCTGAAACAATTAATCCAAATTAAACAAATCACGAGCTCAATTTTATAATTGAAAAATTAGGGTTTTTTGTGAAATTAACCTCTAAAGTTTTTAAATTCAATTGGAAATGAAACTTGTAAATGTAAATTTGGATTTTAAATTGCATAAATACTCAGATTTGAGAACATAAATTAGAATTAAAGGTGTAAGGCATCGGATTCACCAAAATGGAATGGTGAAAATATTAGGGTGTCCACCATTACATGTATGAAAACTGCTAATATTTTTCTTGGGGACCATCACATTAGGCAAAGATAGGAATTTGATAGATCTAAACCAAATAGATCTAGATGTTGATCAGATTCTAGGGGTTTTGGATGTACCTCTTCTTTCCCTTGAGTTGAATTTATTTGTTAAAGATGTTCAAATTAGGGTAAATGGGATAAAATTGAATTAATTATGCATAAACAATGAGCTACAACTGTCGGATTGAGCCATGAACTTGGCTTTGAGGATTGTAAATCTATTCGGATTTGTTTCTAGAAGGAGATCCCTATTTATCAATACCGGTACGACGGTCACTCTGGTCCTCTGCACTTTTCACACTCCAATAGAGAATTGATTCTTCAGTGTAAATAAAGCTTATCTTGAAGATCACATCTTCATACCTGTTCCTGCACACACTAGAGAAGGGAAATAGGTTGGGAATAGGGGTTTGCATAAGTCAAATCCCAGTTAAAGAATTAACCTTGAAAGAAATATTGCAAATACTTGAAATAAATAATGGAAAGATATACCAAAAATCTACAATAGCTAATAATGATGGTTTGCTTATTGAATGCAATAACATGTGTTGTATGAAATGGCATAAATATGAAAAAAACCTAATCACACACACATGCTTGCATATGAATGTTGTAATTTGCTTCATAATGGTTGAATGAAGAAAACATAGCCTTGAAGACCTCCAGAAATGCTTGAATGTGAAGACATACTGAAATGAATTGATTAATGTCTTTATATATCAGATCTTAGGTCAATTTATCAATTAGGCCAACCACCAATAGTCATATTGAGCCACTAAACTCATTTCCCACTAGAGAGATAGGTTGCATCCCTCCCTTAAAAATTGGGCCCCATTGAGGGGGACCAAGGCACTGGGTGCTCTGGTCCAGGACCAAGGCACCAAAATTAGGGCCCACGAAGGAGGACACACCTCCAAGGAGTCATTTGGTAGGTGTATGTGGCATTGAAATTGGAGTTAAGACACTGAATGCACCCAAATAAGAGAGGAGGGGGAGATGTGCTAAAGTAGGGGTGCAAACATGTGGTGTAAATTGGCCCGATGACAATTTATGATGCTACACTATTAAATTTTGTCTTTTCTTATCACTATAAATTCACCACTCCTAGGAAGAAGAATAATTTGTCAAGTGGATGTGCATACAAAGACTAGCATTTAGTGAGATGTTCAAGTTTTTGCTTTATTATCATATTTTAAATGCAACACATAGGCTAGTATTAGATATCTATAGTGGTGGCTCTTCTAGCTCAAACTTTGATGTCATTCATTTTCATACAATAACAAAATTGAATAGAGAGTTTCGTATCTAAGGAATGCCAAAACAAGGAATCACCAAATACTAGGAGCCCTTTCTGCTTTGCTTTTGCATGGTCTTCCATCTTTCATGTCACTAATTCCAAATGAAGCACCAGGGATTCCCAAGTTCCATTATATCACTTGCTTCAAACTTTAGCTCTTCACTTGCATGTGTACCATTCTTTTTAGTAGCCTTTGAGAGAGTGTTGCATCTTTGGGTACCCCTAACAATTGGGTTCATGGTTTTCTTGATTTGTGTAAGTGGTGCTTATTAAAGATTCGATTTAAAATGCAGGAAGATTAAGTTTTTGTGAAAATATGTGCGTTATTTTATGATCTGAATCTCCACCCTACAATTCTTTATGTGAGTTAAAAGAATCGATTTTAAAT
This sequence comes from Cryptomeria japonica, assembly GCF_030272615.1. Taxonomy (NCBI): domain Eukaryota; kingdom Viridiplantae; phylum Streptophyta; class Pinopsida; order Cupressales; family Cupressaceae; genus Cryptomeria; species Cryptomeria japonica. The sequence goes on along the minus strand of NW_026728901.1, from coordinate 353,172 downwards.
GCAAAAAGCAAATGCAAATGTTGTAAATGTGAATTTTGTAAGTGGCCATGAAAGACAAGATTACTTTTTGTTTGTAACTCGATTCTATATTATAATGAAAATGGATCCTATTGTGTTTTAATACTATAATTTCTCTGCCCAATAATCTAAAGGTATTAGTATCTACTTATTCTAAATTTTAAATTTTATAGGATACAATTTGCATGCTTAAATTACAAGAGATTTATCAGACATTTAGATATAATATTATTCGCTCTATTTTTATTTTCAACAGTAGTGGATTTGAATGGTGTGAAAAATTATGGCTTTGAATACCAGAGGAGTTTTTCTTTGTAGTTTTATGTTTTAGGAAATATTGCGTTTGAAACTGTTAGAGATAATGTTTATCTTAAGAGTTGAGAAACTTTTTAATTCAGTTGTAGATAAGAATTTTCTAGAGTTGCTAGAAACTTCTCTTGATTTCCAAAAATTCTTTCCATTTTTTCCAGCACATGGAAACTTCTCTTTGTTTCTAGATCTTTCCATTCAAGTATATAAATTGAAGCAATGTACTTATCTTTGTGTGAAGTAATATCAATATACAATTTTTGATTTTGTGCTAATATTCTATTTAAAATTATGTGTTTTCAAATATGGTATCAGAGCATAATTAAATTTTGGGCAGCAGTCTGTAGAAGTGTGTTGTTTTAAATCTTGCAGGTTGGAACTTGGTTGTAGCTGAAAATAATATCAATTCAGAAAAATTCGGTGAGAAAATTTCATTTTGTGCATTAATTTTTAAGTTAATTCTATTCTTATTTGAAAAAGAGGGAATTTATCGTTATGGAGTCTACTGGTATTCCTCTACCAATAGTTAAATTTAATGGAAATAATTACTATGATTGGGTATCTCATATGTAGATTTTTCTAACACTCCAAAATCATTATGAAATTGTTATTGGTAGTAAACAAAGACTAGCGAGTCCCGAAAAAGATCAAGATGATTGGGATAAAAAAAGATGAATGGGAAGCAGCTATGCAAGATGAGTACAACTCTTTAATGAAAAATGGAAGTTGGGAATTGACAACACTTCTAGAAGGAAAAAATGTGGTTAGTTGCAAATGGACCTATAGAACAAAGTTCACTGTAGATGAAGCTATTGAAAAACACAAGGCAAGGCTAGTGGCTAAAATATTCTCACAAGAAGAAGGTATTGATTACACTGAAACCTTTGCTACAATTGCTAAGATGACTTCCATTCGTACAATAGTTTCTCTAGCTGCAAAATTTGGATGGAAAATTTTTCAATCGGATGTAAAAAGTGCATTTTTAAATGGTGATTTAAAAGAAGAAATCTATATGCAACAACCACTAGGATTTGTTAAAGTTGGTAAAGAACATCTAGTGTGTAGATTGAAAAATCTCTATATGGTCTTAAACAAGCTCCATGAGCATGGTCCTCCAAAATAAATGAATACTTTATGAAAGCAAGATTTACAAGAAGCAAAGCTGATCTAGATGTGTATGTAAAGAAAAATGATGGTAAAATTGTTATTATTGTACTCTATGTGGATGATTTAATTATTATAGATGATCACATACAATGTATTAAAGATACCAAAGATCATATCAAAGAAGTTTTTGAAATAATAGATCATTAATGCATTATTTTCTGGGCACACAAATTTGGCAAGAAGAAGGAAGGATCATGCTTTCACAAACTAAATATGCATTCGATATATTAAGAAAGTTTAATATGAGTGATTGTAAACCATCTAATACACCATGTAAAGTGGGATTAAAGTTAAATACTAACTCTACACAAAAGAAGGTGGATGGCAAATTGTATAGACAACTTGTCGGAAGTCTCTTGTATCTTGCAATAACTAGGCCCGATATTGCATATGTAGTTGGGATTGTATCCAGGTACATGACAGATCCACACATTGAGCATTGGAAAGCAGCTAAAAGAATATTAAAATACATTAAAGGTACTTATAAGCTTGGCATTTAATACAAGTATGGAGGAGAACCCACTCTGGTTGGATATACAGATTCTGACTATGCAGGTGATATTGATGATAGAAAGTCAACCTTAGGCTACATCTTTCAATTTGAATTATGACCAATTTCTTGGAGCAACAAGAAACAATCAATAGTGTCATTATCATCTACAAAGGCAGAATTATATTGGCTCATCAAAAGCATCTCAGGAAGCTTTATGGCTTAGGAAACTACTTGAAGAAACACATCATCGGCAAGATTTTCCAGCTATTATATTTTGTGATAATCAAAGTACTAACAAACTTGCCAAAAATCCAGTATATCACGCCAGGTCTAAGCATATAGAAGTTCATCATCATTTTGTTAGTGACTTGATCGAAAATGAAGTGGTGGAGCTACAGTTTTGTGGAAGTGAAGATCAAATTGCTGATATATTTACAAAAGCATTGCCTAGTGTAAAGTTTGTCAAAATCAGAAGCTTGTTACACCTTAAGGAAGTTGCTATCTAATAATTTAGTTTTTTTACCTATCCTCTCTAGATAAACATTATGGGGGTGTTGGAGATAATGTCTATCTTAAGAGTTGAGAAACTTTCTAATTTAGTTGTAGATAAGAATTTTCTAGAGTTGTTGGAAACTTCTCTTTGTTTCCAGATCTTTCCATTCAAGTCTATAAATTGAAGCAATGTACTTATCTTTGTGTGAAGTAATATCAATATACAGTTTTCTATTTTGTGCCAATATTCTATTTAAAATTCTGTGTTTTCAAATAGAAACTTTGAAGAGGTTAAGGATACAAAGATAGAGGAGGATAAGGTCAAGAAAAAAAGGGAGTTTGGCCCTAAAATCCTAATAAATTTTACATCCACTTTTCACTTGAATCGATTGAAGCAACGATTGAACAGATATGGGTTTTGGTTGGTCTCTTGCTATGGTAGGGTTTCTAAAAATTTACTGCAAACTCTGCTCATTTTAATCGGCATCGTTGATAGAAGGGCACAATTTGTGCATAATCTTGAGGTAAGTCACTTGTCCTAATCTCACTAATTTTTATGTTTTGGAGGACCAAATTGTTAACCCATATGAATGTAGATATATCACTTGGGTGTGCCCCTAAAGTAAATTTTGTGCATGAGGATGTAAGAAAACACATTGCCTTTTTGTGGTTTGTTGATAGATACTTTTGTTTTATTTTCAAATGATTTGTTCTTGTTCTAGACTATCATGTAAGTTAGGGTTTCTTTATGTATTCTTTCATGCTGAATTAGTAGGGAAAAATGCTAGTATCCAATTCTCCCTTGACAACCTCGTTCCGTATCAATATTATTGTTCTTCTCACATAGTAGATCACAACTTCTTTTGCAGGCCATGTTGATGGTATAACTGGATGATTGTGGTGCTGCAATGGATCTAGAACATTGGGGGCAAAGCCTCTTGAAATATAGTATCCAATTCTGGTTTTTCATCTTTTCTCATCATTTTCATTTTTGTAAAGGCACAAACATGGCCACTGGATGCAATGACACAAGATTTATGTACCACATATATAAAGGAAAAATATAATGCAATACTTGAGTTTTACACAAGTGTTTTGAAAACAATCTATTTACAAAATAAAAAGGAAAAATATAATACAAGTATTCATCATTTTCATTTTTTTAAAGGCACAAACATGGCCACTGCATGCAATGACACAAGATTTATGTACCACATATATAAAGGAAAAATATAATGCAAGTACTTGAGTTGTACACAAGTGTTTTGAAAGCAATATATTTATAAAATAAAAACATTCAAAAAGACTAAAAAGTTGTGATATAGGAAAAAGGTGTGGGACAGTTGAGCATTTAGAGCTGAGAGGGTTTCATGTTGATTGTAAACAACTATAATTTAGGCAGGCTGCCATTTGACAAACAAACAGAGTCAAATGGTTACTACTTACACAGTGTGCAGTTTATGTTCATGTTCATATGGCTACATGTTTTTGTTGCATGTGAATATCTCTTGATTAGGGTTTGTTGTCATCTTTCTTTAACTGTTTTCATTTACAATAAGCTACACAAGTACAATATTTGAAAGGCTGTGTAACCAATATTTTTAGCATACAATCATTTGGGTCAGCTTGGTCTATCCAAAGGGTGCAGTGAAGCTGCTTGATTATTAATCAAAATTTAACACCGTCAATGGTTTAAAAGTTACTTCATATTTTAAAATTTACCAGTTAAGTTCATGGACAGGATTATTTATAATGTTTTACTATTATATATGTAAATAGGAAAGTTAACAAGGAACAATACAAAATGAGAATTAATAGATCGAGGACAAATTTCATCACTGTAACTAGCCACATTAAATATTTGATTGGTTGAGATTTTCTCTTCCTTCAATACTGAAACCATTTGGGTGATGGCCTCACTTGTGTTTGTAAAATGTTAATGAAATTTTTGGTATGCCTCTCTCATTGTAAAGATTTCCTTCAATTATAATGGATTTAATATTTTGATTAAACAAATTATCATGCTTGCGTAGAGTATTTTGGAAATGGAACTGCTTTATGTTTTGATTTGTTCTAAGAAACTTCTATGGTGAAAATTAATTTCTATTGACAATATTGCCAGAAAAAAATGTTAAATGGGAACTAGTCCCACCTTTTATATAAAAACTTTGCATCTCAGATTAAAAAATAACTTGTTGGGGACAAAAATTGTTTATTGAAATTTTGAGGCTGTTCAACAATTTTAGTAAAGAAGAATATGATAGTTTTTTGGAAACAGAAAATTTAACGTCAATTGTGGATCATTTAATATGATCTATTATTTTCTAATACGAGTCTCTTGAAAAAATACCTTTTATTAAATTGTGGATCATTTGACTTGTTATATTATTTTATTTTATCTCAAATTTTACATAGACCAATTGGACAAAAATTGATCAAATGATATTATAGATTTAAAAAAATTCTTCATTTTAACTTTAAAATATGTTAGAACTATTTATAAATCTAGAATTAAATACTTTAATAATTTGAATTGTAATTTAATAGTCTTAATTAGTGTCTTCATTTCAACTTTAAAAGATGTTAGAAGTATTTATATAAATTTAAAATTAAACACCTTATTAATTTGAATTGTAATTTAGTAGTCTTAATTAGCTTTGCATTAATTTTATGAGAATATGAGATTGTAAATATTAAAAATTTTAAAGGAAAAATTATTTATTAAAGATATTTAGATACTTTGATAAGAGTAAGATATTCTTAATCTTAAAAATTTATAAATTGATAAATTAAAATGTTATTTAAGAATAAGTTACTTTAACTTTTAGAATTATAACATAAAAACTATAAAAGCCTAATAATAATATAAGATAGTATAATAAAATGTGATATTAATTATAATATAATAATATATTATTTCTAATCACAATAACATAAGAATATCAATTAAAATAATATAAGACAATATAATAAGATAATATTGATTATTCTAAAACAATATTAATAATTGTTGTAATTCTATTGTAACAAAAATTTGTCTTGAATATAAGAATTTAATATTTTGTGTTTAATTTTTGTAGGTTTATTACTGATTATATTTTATATTATTTATTTTGAACAAGTTAATTTTAACTAATTTAAATACATATTGCCAAAAATAGTTTATTAACCTTTATATTCATTGTATTATATATATATATATGTTTTTTATTGGAGTATGTATGGTATATGTTATCTTTTTAACTTTTTATTGTAGCAATAGAAGTGTAATTTAATTTTTTATTATAATTTATATAATAAATACATAAAATAAAATTAAATTAAGAAAGGCAAAGACTAACATTTACAACTATATCCAGAGTTGAGTCTTTAAACGACCTTTACATTCAAGCAACATTCTCCTTCAAGAAAAAATCCAAAATGCAAAACAATCCATACACAATTATAAGAAAAAAAGAGGAGGCTCGATGTAATGCCCTGCCAGGAAACCCCGAAGGGATAAGCCAAAATAACACAAGAATACCGTGCAATTTTTTTTTTTTTTTAAGATACAACACATAAGATGCATCATGATACCAAAGATTCAGATTACATAGCGGAAGACATCAACTAATCTCCTAAAGAGTTTCCCAACGAGATTACTTAATTTTCATAGTTCACTTAACTCATACAACTAATCCCATAAGCTAATTATCTAAACAACGAGATAATTCTTAATCAGGATAATTTCTTTCAAAGGACGGAAATATAATCACAGCAAAGATTCATCCATTAAGATTCATTCATCAACCTCATTCAAGCTTTTCATTTAGAATTACAACCCAAACATCTAACATCTAACATTCTAATACACTAGGATTCATCATAACATAAGACATCTTTCCAAGCATATTTAAATTCCTTAACGACAACTGAGTATAATTCATTACTCTAAGATGCATTATTCCATATTCCAACTTATTGCATTTAAAGGACGATTACACACATGCATTAGCGACAAATCACATCTCAACCAATTATGCATTCGAACAACATGGCATTCAAGATAGAATTGAATATAAGCATTTAAAGTTAATTCCAATTATCCACTGAACCATTCAACATAAATTAATCATACATGAATAAGATGAATAAAGGAAACCTAAGAGAATACATCACGTAACACCAAAATGATCTCGGAGTTCACCCCTAAAGGGCTACATCTCCGGGTCTGCTCAACTGCAAGACCCCCTCTGATAAATAATAAAGTTAAGAGTACAAGAGGTTACACCAAGTACTATCCAGCCATCAAGGCGATACATAAGCAATATACAACGACCACATCGGGCAATAATACATAAACGATCCTTAAAAAGAACAGGATCCAGCCGAACATAATCCAAGCTAATACAAGAGGTCCAAGAGAGCATCTATAAAACTGAGCCATCACCACCCCAGGGTCTAACATGAAACCGACACTCACAAGGGCAGAGACCAAGGACGACTCACAAAGGTACTCAAACAAGACAAGACGACAACACACTAGCGAACGTAGGGACAAGTGTCATCACACAACCTGGTATGGATACCATGGCAAGTCTTCATAGGTCGCGGTCCCATACACTGGGTCACCCTGGCAACCTAATCCGAGCTTCCGGCCCATCCAAGCCTCATGTGGACCCACACATCCTCTCGTGAAGACAAGGAAGGTGGTTTTCCATTTCAGGCCTTCTCACAGCATGTCGAGTCTATGCTAGCACTCGTCCCATGTGTGAGGCACATTATCTTATTTATAAATTATTTTCTAACCTACTTAGGTTATCACTTATTAGACTCACTTTCGACGGGTTACCCAACAACCACTTTGGGCGCGGCCCCCAATCGAAAGCCACTTTCCCATATGACACTAGACTATACTCAAACGAACTCAAAACCAAGGAATACACATGGTCAGACGAACGGAGTTCAAGAAGAGAAACAATCATCTGGTCAAACATGACTCAAGGGTAATCACTTGCTGACGGTACTCTAACTAGAGACCCGATCAACAACGGTCAACCACAATCATCATTCGACTCACACACAAGGAGGATATGATTGAAATGACACTACCACCATACAACCGTCAACTCGGAATTCGAGGACTGAAACAGGTACCCCAAGTCAAACCATACGATAGGGTCCTACTAAACAAAGCAAAACATGCCATTTCATAATTAAAGGCGAAAACAGAAATTAAACTTGCAAGACAATAATCAGAAAAGACAATATTTCCTCAAATTGATTTAAACATTACAAGGCGATCAAGTTTTCTACAAGGTCGAAATCAGATTATAGTTATCTACCTCAACTGGGGATAAGTTGTTCTTGGTTTTCTAACTCCTAAGGTTCAAGCATTGAACAGGCAATTTAAGCCATAATGAGTTCTTAAACCAAATTCATAATAATCAAATTCAGACAACCATTAAACAATTAGAATAAGATATTTAATCTCCAACAAGCATCATAGACATACGGGTCTAAAATCAATCTCTACAGATTTATAATTTCAATTCCAGTTACATAATACGGATTACGAAAATAAAAAAAATATATATAGAAAGAGAATCTAAATGGAGATAATCACTTCCAAGGCATATCGTTTAAATTCAAACACCCACGATAAATATATCACTTACTTTTCAATTACTCAACTTATATGTTCTTATATAGCATTTAACATCATCAATAGTAATTCCATCGTATTAAAACGATTTCCCAATAACAGATTGTTCTCTATTATGTTTTTAAGCAATAATACCTTAATCGTACTTACAATTCTAATTATACCTAACATAAAAATAACTATCATTAAAATGATATAAAATATCATATGTTTTTCTTTTTGAATGATAAAAGAAAATACACTTTAAAAAAAATCCACGGCCCTACGGCTGGAGGCCCTAACACCAGCGAAAGGCGGGGGAGGAAGAAACCAGGTGGAGCGAGCGGGGGACGCGCGGGGGAAGCTGAGGGGAGTGGGTGGAGCTCCGCTCCCCGCTCTCCCAAACCCCGACCCACAATGAAACACGCACACACGCCCAGTTCGGGTTAAGTGAAATTTGTTCGCCCAGCTCGATAACAAAACATTAAAATCATCTTCAAACACACACAGTTCGATAAAAAAAAAAAATAAATGTTTTCATTTCCATTAAAACACAGTCCGAACTAAAATGAACGCACAGTTCATAAAAAAAAAAACATATAAATTTTCTTTAACACAGTTCGGATTAAAAACAACAATACAACACAACTCAAAATTTGGATTAACAATTTCGGTTTGAAACAAACTGGGTTTGGAATAACATTTTCTTGAAGGGTTTTCATTCTTTACAAACACCCAAGGGAGATTTACACCCGAAACTCATCAAGAACAGTCATTTCCAATTCATATCCCAAATTAAATCTGAAAACAATCAAAAGATTGGATTTAGGCAACAAGCAACCATTTTCACAACAAGAAGGAAGAACAGTTTGGATAAACCCTACCTTCATATGCAATCCTGGCATGGCTGAAGGAGAGCCCCAATCTTCAGCTCCCAAATCCTCCAATTTTCATTCCCAACCAAAATCTTTACCAAAATGTCCATCCTCTCAATTTTCCCCCAAATTGGGTTATATGGAAGAGTTGACCCAAAAATTCCATTTTTGGAATAAAAATACTTTATTTAAAAATAATACTCAAAAATTAATTCTTTTGAACAATATCAACAATATAACTTGCTTTTTTTTCAATTAAAAATAGATTTCCTCATTTAAACAAATTTAATCTTTCAATTCAAATAAGCCAACAGAACACAATTAACTCTATGGTGATAAAATCTAAAACTTTCTTTTCAACAGCATATATAAAATGCATTAAATATTCGAAAATAGTCATTTAATTGAATTCACTCCCAATTTAAAATGAGCAACCCAAAATCAACGAAAATCACATAACGGAAACCAGATTAATCTAATCCTTTAATCATTAATGCACAAACGCATATTTAATCAAGACAATTACTAAGGACTAAATAATCAATTAACCAAACACACCAGGCATGCAAACCGAGAAGGTCAACCAAACAGACGACTCGCAAACCCAAGCAAGAAGGGATTACCGACGACGACTGGCGATGCTCACTTGAGCACGACGAAGGTCAACTAGGGTCTTACGACCACCTAATCCAACTCTAAGGATTAAAAAGGCACACTCAAACCTGCAAAACCAGGTGACGACGAACCTCGCACTCATGCGACTTCGTACCTGAAATCTCCTGCATCCAAAGATCATACATGCATACATATATACAATTTAATGAAATCATTAGTCCGATACTAACATCACGAAATAGGAACACTGAAAATCTGCATACAACTAGTGTGAGAACCACATCAATAGCTATGCGTTAAATCAAACATCTGATTGTAACATCATATTACGATTAACTAATCAAGATTAAACCAAGGTTAGAGATCGATTACGGTAGGGGTACTACATTCTCCCCCCCTAGGTTCCGACTTACTCCTGGAAGTCGTAAGGCTAGATGAAGAACATGTCGTACGCATCAGCCCTGAAACTCATTCAACAAAGATCAAATTGCACATAGAAATCTTTCCATAATCAAATGAAATATTATTGCAAAATCCTTTACAAAGGCCATTATCCATTGGCAAGATACATCTAAAACCATACATTCCTTAAAATATTCTAGGAATTATCCACAATCATAGTAGAGAAACAAGAAATTTCTTCCTTTCATAACACCAAATTAAAGCATTACAAAGAGGTAAACAACAATTACCATAATCATCGACCCAAAAATGACAAGAAGACATGCCATCATGATCAATTTCCTTTACCAATCCATCTTTCTCATAAAATTTAATAACATAGAACTAGCTCAAAATATCAATTTCTATAGCCAAACTAGCTTTCATGAAATAAGAGCAACAAAATAACTCAATTGATTACACTTGCCAGGCATAAGAAAACCTTTCCAAAGACTATGTCCCATAACATAGTGACAAGCTAACACAATTTACTCCATGATACAAATAATAACCATCCACATAACTGGAATGCATAACAGAAAAGGCCACATGTGAGCATGTCTAATGCTCGGTCAAAGATAACATGCACGATCAACATCTCTATGCCTGATCTCAGAACAACAATAAGATCATAAATATCCAATATCTCACTCAAGGGCTTGATGGTGCTAGGCACACCATAGCGGTGCTACCTTCCATACAAAACCTTTGTGAATATCCCTTGTTGTGTAAGGTGTTTAGCCTCCAAGAGATAGTCACCACACATAGGTAGGTAGTGGATACTAGCTGCATCACAGCCTCACATACCCCCATCCTCAAGGTTCCCTACAACAACTTCCTCGCACACACTCTACCAATTCCGTATCATACGTCCTTGGAGAGGAATTTCACATTTCGACACAAGACCAGCATCCGAAAACAATAATGACAAACCAGTTTAGCCACCAACGCACAGAAGAATAAAGATAATAAATCATCAATTCCAACAATAAGGTAAGAAAATAATCCAGAATTTCAACACCAAATCAAAGTGCAAAAGATCACAAGATCGTGGCCAAACCTTCAAAGTCAAGGTAAAATAAATTGCTGATCCCCAAAGAAATATAAAGAGTATCACAATTGCACATAACATCAATGTGACTAACATCTAGCCACCAACGAGGAAGGAAGGAACAACTGACTAGCTATTGCAGTAGCTCATCATGTGGTGCGACATAGTCACACTATCCACATGGCATGGCGGTGTGCACCTCGACATCACCCCGCATCACGTCGTCACATGGCATGGCCATACCCCAAGTGGAGAAAACACACAATGGATGTATCCCGCATGGTAGTGCACCTCGCGGAGAAAGCACGCGCAGGTCACATCCCGCATAGCGACGTATCTAGAAGGATACTCGCCGTAAGTCAGAGGTATACATGACTATGGTCCACCCACATGCCCACCAACACATACAAACTGGCAGCACATGTGAATAAACCTACCTTTCATGAAGACAAGGCAAAGGATCCTCCAAATCATACCATCACTATACACAAGAATCACCATCCAAACTGCTCAAATAAGGAAGAGGAATAGGCTGACACACATAAACCTATAAATAGGTTCATCAAAGGGAAAGTATTGAGTACACCTTGATACAGTTTAGTAGTACAACTATATCATTCCTCGAAGTAGAGAAGCTAAAGTCGCTTCGCGCCAACGTTACTCGTACGCCAATCCATACTATTCAAGGAACGGTCGCTTCGAATACTACCCCTTAACATACTGAGTTACCCACAACCCGAGGTTTGGTACTCAGCAGGGAAACAAATAAGCAACATCACATAAACAGTATGGTTTCCCATACTCATAAGCAACATATCCTCCATGGTTGATTACTTCACCAAACCATGGGCACATAGAATACGCACTGGTTTCTTACTATACACACAATTACACCAGTACTGGTTTAGTCACATTTACGGGGATTACTTTTCAGTACGCTAACATCTATACAAGGAAGATTTCAATTATGCTTTCTATATAAAAATAACTGAATCAAGTTTACGCTAGATACAAGTACTGAATTCATTAACAATTCACAATTATATAAGGAATTAACATCATTCCTATAGATTTCTCAAATCTCACTAAGCATTCATAATTAAATTACTAGCTAAGCAAATTCATTCCTAAAGCTTAAGACTTTCATCTATCACTATGAAGCCAAAAGCAACATACAATTTCACATGTTTTATAAACATTCCATTTAAATCAATGCACTCTTTAATATCATTTCTAAAAATCTCATGATTAGGCAAGGAGAAGGGAAAGAGAGTTTGATAATCAAACTGTTTCCTACGAAGACACAAGATCAATCAAGATCATGCTATAATATTAAATTTCTCACTATAAGCCTATCATTTCAATTACACGGTTTCCATTTCACTATCGTTATAAGGATGACAATCAGCTTAACAAAAACATTTCCAATAATTATGGTTGCAACAAGAGGTTCCAGTTTTCCAAACAAAACAGAGATCAAGAGAAGCAATCTTAAAGATAATGCAAGACCTCATAAGAACACTCACTTATAAAAATACAATATAGACACATGTCATAATTTGCAACCTACTAGAGAAGATCACATTACGATCATAGATAAGCAAAGAGCTATTACCCAAATAACACATATTAATGCATGCACATCAAACAAGCTTTTCCATTCGCACTTTCTAAATACCTTAAGGTAATTCCACATACCCAAAAGCGAGTTCAATGAAGCATTTGCTAAAATAATCTTCAATCAAACTGGTTTAATGAAACACAGAAGACAATCATTCGGAAAACACATTAATATTCTCTCGAAGCTACAATAACATGCTCCTTTTAACACTTCTTCTACCAATCAAGCAGTTTCACATAATTCAACTATTCGCATAGCAATGCACCTTACTAACATAGAATTTAATCATGCTACTCCTACAAGATACACATGGAAAATTCTTTAAACGTACACATGCAATTTTTCTCCCATTCACCCAAATAAATTTTTAAACCCATAGCCTTTTTAATAATCTAAAAACATAAGCGTCATAAAGCTCATACAAGGGTTCAAGAAGTCACAACCTTTTTCTCTCTTGCAAATAAGGAACTCAAATCAAAGATAATTACAGATATCCTAATCATTTCAATTTCCAGAAAGAGAGAGAGAAATGGTGATAATCATTTAATTTTCTACAAAATAAGCATTCAATAATTGCCATACTAGTCTTTCAAGTGGACAACATTAAGCTAAATCATAATCTCTAACAAACACAATTCGCACTTTCAGATTCAAGACAAGCACGGACCAATCCAAATGGATTAGTCTAAAGAGTACAACACTCAATAATGGAGGGTACATATGACTCTCTTTCAAGATAAGAGTAATCGTAGACCAAGACATCAAAAACAACAATGCACATATAAGCACTTAGACACCAACATCAAGAAGGCGAAAACAAGGTGTGAACACACACGTTACACACCCGACAAGGTCTGCTCAATCACTCACATGCAAAAGGAGGACAAGCATACACATAAGGTCGATACACCTCACACCAATAGAGGGCACACGTGACACCAGAGATCCCAATGTTTGCAACATGGGCTCTGATACCAAATGTAATGCCCCGCCAGGAAACCCCGAAGGGATAAGCCAAAATAACACAAGAATACCGTGCAAATTTTTATTTTTTTAAAGATACAACACATCAGATGCAACATGATACCAAAGATTCAGATTACATAGCGGAAGACATCAACTAATCTCCTAAAGAGTTTCCCAACGAGATTACTTAATTTTCATAGTTCACTTAACTCATACAATTAATCCCATAAGCTAATTATCTAAACAACGAGATAATTCTTAATCAGGATAATTTCTTTCAAAGGACGGAAATATAATCACAGCAAAGATTCATCCATTAAGATTCATTCATCAACCTCATTCAAGCTTTTCATTTAGAATTACAACCCAAACATCTAACATCTAACATTATAATACACTAGGATTCATCATAACATAAGAGATCTTTCCAAGCATATTTAAATTCCTTAACGACAACTGAGTATAATTCATTACTCTAAGATGCATTATTCCATATTCCAACTTATTGCATTTAAAGGACGATTACACACATGCATTAGCGACAAATCACATCTCAACCAATTATGCATTCGAACAACATGGCATTCAAGATAGAATTGAATATAAGCATTTAAAGTTAATTCCAATTATCCACTTAACCATTCAACATAAATTAATCATACATGAATAAGCTGAATAAAGGAAACCTAAGAGAATACATCACATAACACCAAAATGATCTCGGAGTTCACCCCTAAAGGGCTACATCTCCGGGTCTGCTCAACTGCAAGACCCCCTCTGATAAATAATAAAGTTAAGAGTACAAGAGGTTACACCAAGTACTATCTAGCCATCAAGGCGATACATAAGCAATATACAACGACCACATTGGGCAATAATACATAAACGATCCTTAAAAAGAACAAGATCCAGCCGAACATAATCCAAGCTAATACAAGAGGTCCAAGAGAGCATCTATAAAACTGAGCCATCACCACCCCAGGGTCTAACATGAAACCGACACTCACAAGGGCAGAGACAAAGGATGACTCACAAAGGTACTCAAACAGGACAAGACGACAACACACTAGCGAACGTAGGGACAAGTGTCATCACACAACCTGGTATGGATACCATGGCAAGTCTTCATAGGTCCCGGTCCCATACACTGGGTCACCCTGGCAACCTAATCCGAGCTTCCGGCCCATCCAAGCCTCATGTGGACCCACACATCCTCTCGTGAAGACAAGGAAGGTGGTTTGCCATTTCAGGCCTTCTCACAGCATGTCGAGTCTATGCTAGCACTCGTCCCATGTGTGAGGCACATTATCTTATTTATAAATTATTTTCTAACCTACTTAGGTTATCACTTATTAGACTCACTTTCGACGGGTTACCCAGCAGCCACTTTGGGCGCGGCCCCCAATTGAAAGCCACTTTCCCATACGACACTAGACTATACTCAAACGAACTCAAAACCAAGGAAGACACATGGTCAGACGAACGAAGTTCAAGAAGAGAAACAATCATCTGGTCAAACACGACTCAAGGGTAATCACTTGCTGACGGTACTCTAACTAGAGACCCGATCAACAACGGTCAACCACAATCATCATTCGACTCACACACAAGGACGATATGATCGAAACGACACTACCACCATACAACCGTCAACTCGGAATTCGAGGACTGAAATAGGTACCCCAAGTCAAACCATACGGCAGGGTCCTACTAAACAAAGCAAAACATGCCATTTCATAATTAAAGGCGAAAACAGAAATTAAACTCGCAAGACAATAATCAAAAAAGACAATATTTCCTCAAATTGATTTAAACATTACAAGGCGATCAAGTTTTCTACAAGGTCCAAATCAGATTACAGTTATCTACCTCAACTGGGGATAAGTTGTTCTTGGTTTTCTAACTCCTAAGGTTCAAGCATTGAACAGACAATTTAAGCCATAATGAGTTCTTAAACCAAATTCATAATAATCAAATTCAGACAACCATTAAACAATTAGAATAAGATATTTAATCTCCAACAAGCATCATAGACATACGGGTCTAAAATCAATCTCTACAGATTTATAATTTCAATTCCAGTTACATAATACGGATTACGAAAATAAAAATAAAAAATATAGAAAGAGAATCTAAATGGAGATAATCACTTCCAAGGCATATCGTTTAAATTCAAACACCCACGATAAATATATCACTTACTTTTCAATTACTCAACTTATATGTTCTTATATAGCATTTAACATCATCTATAGTAATTCCATCGTATTAAAATGATTTCCCAATAACAGATTGTTCTCTATTATGTTTTTAAGCAATAATACCTTAATCGTACTTACAATTCTAATTATACCTAACATAAAAATAACTATCATTAAAATGATATAAAATATCATATGTTTTTCTTTTTGAATGATAAAAGAAAATACACTTTAAAAAAAATCATTTTATAAACTGATTTAAAACATAAAAAAAAAAACGCATTTAAAAAACTTCGTTTAAAACGAAAAGTGCATTATAACCCTTAGCGGCGAGGGCGGGCTATGCCCTAACCCTAGCCGCAGGGCATTGCCCAAGCGGCGGCACCGCTGCGGTGCCCGCAGGCCCGCGGCGCCCTGCGGCCACCGCGGCCCTGCGGCCACCGCGGCCCTGCGGCCACCGCAGTGAGCCGCGGCCGGAGGCCCTAACACCAGCGAAAGGCGGGGGAAGAAGAAACTAGGTGGAGCGAGCGGGGGACGCGCGGGGGAAGGGGAGGGGAGCGGGTGGAGCTCCGCTCCCCGCTCTCCCAAACCCCGACCCACAATGAAACACGCACACACGCCCAGTTCGGGTTTAGTGAAATTTGTTCGCCCAGCTCGATAACAAAACATTAAAATCATCTTCGAACACACACAGTTCGATAAAAAAAATAAATAAATGTTTTCATTTCCATTAAAACACAGTCCGAACTAAAATGAACGCATAGTTCATAAAAAAAAAAACATATAAATTTTCTTTAACACAGTTCGGATTAAAAACAACAATACAACCCAACTCAAAATTTGGATTAACAATTTTGGTTTGAAACAAACTGGGTTTGGAATAACATTTTCTTGAAGGGTTTTCATTCTTTACAAACACCCAAGGGAGATTTACACCCGAAATTCATCAAGAACAGTCATTTCCAATTCATATCCCAAATTAAATCTGAAAACAATCAAAAGATTGGATTTAGGCAACAAGCAACCATTTTCACAACAAGAAGGAAGAACAGTATGGATAAACCCTACCTTCATACGCAATCCTGGCATGGCTGAAGGAGAGCCCCAATCTTCAGCTCCCAAATCCTCCAATTTTCATTCCCAACCAAAATCTTTACCAAAATGTCCATCCTCTCAATTTTCCCCCAAATTGGGTTATATGGAAGAGTTGACCCAAAAATTCCATTTTTGGAATAAAAATACTTTATTTAAAAATAATACTCAAAAATTAATTCTTTTCAACAATATCAACAATATAACTTGCTTTTTTTTCAATTAAAAATCGATTTCCTCATTTAAACAAATTTAATCTTTCAATTCAAATAAGCCAACAGAACACAATTAACTCTATGGCGATAAAATCTAAAACTTTCTTTTCAACAGCATGTATAAAATGCATTAAATATTCGAAAACAGTCATTTAATCGAATTCACTCCCAATTTAAAATGAGCAACCCAAAATCAACGAAAATCACATAACGGAAACCAGATTAATCTAATCCTTTAATCATCAATGCACAAACGCATATTTAATCAAGACAATTACTAAGGACTAAATAATCAATTAACCAAACACACCAGGCACGCAAACCGAGAAGGTCAACCAAATAGACGACTCGCAAACCCAAGCAAGAAGGGATTACCGACGACGACTGGCGATGCTCACTTGAGCACGACGAAGGTCAACTAGGGTCTTACGACCACCTAATCCAACTCTAAGGATTAAAAAGGCACACTCAAACCTGCAAAACCAGGTGACGACGAACCTCGCACTCATGCGACTTCGTACCTGAAATCTCCTACAACCAAAGATCATACATGCATACATATATACAATTTAATGAAATCATTAGTCCGATACTAACATCACGAAATAGGAACACTGAAAATCTGCATACAACTAGTGTGAGAACCACATCAATAGCTATGCGTTAAATCAAACATCTGATTGTAACATCATATTACGATTAACTAATCAAGATTAAACCAAGGTTAGAGATCGATTATGGTAGGGGTACTACACTCGATTGCATCAACTCAGTTTGTAAGACATGAAGGTGCAACCCTTAGTCCTTTCTACCCTAGGACTCTTCCAATTTTTTATGGAGCATCAGTCCCACTATTAAAAATTTCTCTTTTCTAGAACTTTGCTCCAGATATTCACAGATCATTACACAATTTAAATTTCCCTCTTACATAATTATGCAGTTGGGCTATTTACTCAAGCTACGAATTTCCTTTTAAAATGTAACACCTAATCTACACTCCTAATCATCTCATTGTTTTTGTTATATAGGCCTTCAAGACACATGGCATATCACAGAACCCTGTCATTAAAATAGAAAAAGAAAAAATAGAGTATTCATAATATAACAAAGTATATCTTGCTATCGGTGTAGCCATTGCACCTCATTAGGGTGCAAGTGCTAGTTTGCATTTATCTTGTTCTTATTTGTATTTACCTTGTTTTTATTGTTAATATTTTTCTTACAAGACACATTTCTTTGAAATATCATGCACATAAAGTCATGGGAGTGATGAATTCCTCTACAGGACAAAGATTGGTACTCGCCTAATTTTGCTCCAAAATAGTGCTATTGTTCGACCACTAAATTTTGTGTTATGTGGACATAAAAATTGCAGAATAGACATAGAATGCCTACAGGGATTTACAAAAGTGTTGTGGTCGCTATCCCCCACTATAGTATAACACAAAAGTTATCGATGTACAACAGGGCATTTTTGGAGCTAGAATAGGTAAAACCCAGAGATTGTGGTTGCCATGTCAAAAAATAAAATGTCGAGTCACTTTTCCAAATCAACCATATATTGCACAATTTTTATAAATTTTGATTACATAATTTAACAATATCAAAGAAAATTAAACTATGTAATTTTTTTGGGGGAGTGCAGGAATTGGGTATAGCATCCCCCCTATAAACTACAGTGTGTTGGGTAAAGTTTTTAACATGACCGGTGACGTTGGCGTGACACGTCCTTCGGTACCACGTGGGCTGGGCGGAGACTAGACCTCATGACCTCGTGCTTCACCAAATATGTAAATTTTGACTACACAATTTTTGTCAAATTATTTTCCATCTAATTATTTTCATCATTGACCAACATTTATTAGTAGACTTAGATCTTGTCCACAAATATATGTGTCGACTACAAAATTCTTTCACTTAAAATTGTGACCTTGCTAAAAAATATCAGATCAAATCACACAACATGCACAAAAACAAAATATTTTGTATGGGTCACTGACACAAACTGAAAAAATAGAAAATTTATAACGAAATCATTTGGTACAAATTAAATTATAGGCTTAGGTTGTCAAGAAAAGTAAAAATTTTTCTTTTTAATTTATATTGAACGTGACATTGTCAAGTTTAACAATTTAAGATGCTTCAATTCTATTGTATGAGAAATTTAATCGTTAACCCCAACTTAATGCAAATAGAAAAATAAAAATAAAACTAGATATAGTTGGTATTGAAAGAAGGAAATGAACAATCTTGAAATAATTTCACATATTTTTTTTTCTTTTTTGATGGAGGTTCAAATTTGGGAGTACACCCTGGTGCAGAAAGGGAATGAAGCTTACGAGCATAGCCACCCATCAAGGGCCTTCACAGAGTAGCTTTTGCCACCCAATACAGGGGCATGAGCCTATAGGCTGAAACCTCTTCAGCTAAGAGTTAAGGACTAAGGGGTATTTATCCCTTATAATGTCAAAGCCTTGCACTCAACAAGACATGATCCTTGGTGGTCTCATTTGGAGCCATACAACTTCTCCAACATACCATAAACCAATTGAAATTTTGAGGTAATATATAAATGATAGTGTGTGAAAATAAGATGTTTGTCTAATGAAAACCAAACTAATGTCATGATGTATATTTTATTCAAATAAATATAAAATCAATTCAATTTTTTTCCTTATAAGTTTATTAATCATCAATGATTATAATCATTAATTCAAACTAAGCTATGTTCATCCAACTCCAACAAAAGGAAATATATGGGTTTCAAAAGATAAATGCTTATGTTGTTTTGAGAGAAATGCTCTACATAAAATTTATAGAATTTATATTGAGAAACTCTAAGATTCATATTGTTTTCATCATGTTACATCTTTTTAAATTTTCTACAATAAAAATATGCATAATGTAACGTCTTTCAAAATTGCATGGGTTTTTAATTTATTATCCAAATACACACACATATACACACACACATATATACACACACATACACACACAAGAAATAGCTTGATCAATGTGGCATATACATATTATTGGACTTTTATTTGTGATTATAGTGTGCTCAGGTTTTATATTTTATTCTTTCTATTATTTGAAATATAAATATTAAGGAAAAAAATGATCAATAATTCAAGTCAAATGATAATGTAATAAATCAACACATGATAAATGTGATCTTATAGCATTTTTTAATTAAAGAAGCTCTACCTTGAACATAGAAATTCTGAAAATTTCAATACACATAGCTCATAGAAAAGATAGATTTAATTATGGGGCAAAAAAATTTAAGAAAATTAATAGCTACCTATTACATGTGGTGTTTTTTTGGATTAATACTATATTTTAATTGTGTTTCTTTATGTTTCTTTGAAACTAGCAGTTTTTCGTTTTATGAAGAGTATAGCAATAGGAAGATTAATAGATTAGTATATATTGTGCAACTTCTAAGCATGAAATAGGTATTAATTGTACATAATCTAAAATGAATGCATAAACATGAGAATGAATAATAAATTCTAGAAAATCTCTTAATTATATCATATATTCTATGATCAGATTTAGTACATCATCGTATTCTATTATCACATTCAGTACATCATTGTATGATTTATATATAGATGAAACTTATTGTGTGAACATTTTCTCATTTTTGACAAGTGCAACTATAAATGGTGAATGTAAGGGAGTTAAATGTTTTAATAGATTTTTCAAATTTTAATTAACTTTGTATTTTAGTCTTACATTGAAATTTTTATTTTTTTTCAAAAAAAATAAAATTCAAATTATATTACATAATGCATGTTCATATATTGATAAAGGTAAAGAAAAAGATCAAGAATATTCAATGTTTTTTATCGAGTGCTTTTAATGATAAGTGATTAAGATGAATGATATACTTTTACAAAAGAAAGCTTTTTAAAAATTATGAATTTCTTTTAAATCATAAAATATCTTGTCCTTGAAATTACATGATCTTAACATAATATTTTATAAGAAATTTTGAGAAATAATGATAATTATAGCTAACTAATTTTTTATTTATACTTTAATTAATTTATAAAATCAAAATAACATTATAATAAAATTATTGTCTTACAGTTAGATTGATTTTATAATAATTAGTTTATGTTTTAAAATATATAATATTTTTAATCCAAATATGTATAACTTTGATTAATAATTCTTAATGAAATATTTAAAAACATTTATTATAATTTAAAATATTGTTCATTACTGTGTAAGCTCGCCAAAGATCAATTTAATAAAAGTCTAATTTACCATATTTTCCAAGTCAATTATGTGACTCTTATTTGTTGGGAACAACCGCTCAAAAGAAATTTACCCTGAATGCTTTAAGTCAATTAAAAAAAATATGCTTTAAGAAATTTACCCTGAATGCTTTTAGTTTGTCTGTGACAACCAGTGGTCGAGTTTCTTCTAAATATAACCGTTGATTGTTATATGAGTTAAGAGAACTTTGTATTTATAGATGATTATAAAATAAAAATATTAAGAATATATTATATTATAATAATAGTATGTTTATTTGTAGTGAAATATATTATTGGGGAAGAAATAATATTAATTATTTGATCTCAATATATGGTTATTTTTAATTTCTTTTACATGTATGAATTTAAAATTTTTTAAAAGATGAATAAATCATTAACTAAAATATCAATAAATCTGAATGGTATCATAGTTGGGAAGTTTACCAAGTAAAGTCAAGATTGTGACTTTTGTGATTGTTAAGTTAGGTTGCATCTAGCATCATGACAATAAGAGCTCTATGAAAGCAATAAGCCATACAAAAGGTAGTTATAAGTTGATATAATATTTGTAGAGCACTTTTAGTTCACTCAATACTTTGTAGAATTCCAAATTAGTTTACCTAGGCTCAATTATTATAGACAAAATGTCATCTATTTCATCCACTAATTTTTAAATCTAATGGAGTTACATACTTGTAAGGGGGTTCTATATAATTCATTCATATCATTCAATGTTTCAATAAGTGTTTTGCATTTGAGAAAAGGTCTAAAGGTAAAATATTGAAAGCAATAAGAAAAGCCAAGTATATTTAATAGTCAAACTTTAAGAATCCAGCCTTTATATATCTCATTTGTTATGTTAAGGTGTCATAAACCTTGTAAATCCTATGTAATTGAATATTCCTAATATTGTATGTAAAATTCCAATTTCAAACATTTGGATCTCAGTACCTAAAAAGGGGTGTGGGGGCACTTAACCCCCACTACTATTGCCACTCCAAGATCCTCCCTAGTAGGGGTTCTATGCTAGTGCTCCCAAAAGGAATTTTTAAGACAATTGTGTTGTAAAATATTTAATAATTTTTAGTCAATCTAGATCATTCATCATATGGTAGGTTTTGTTTCCTTAGAAAGAAACACATTTTAATGAGAGCATTGTATTAATATTGTGACAAGATAGAGAGTTGAGATTGAAAAATAGGTGTTGTTGAACTGAAGACAAAAAGTGGAGGGTGTTAGTGAGTGTTTATTTTTTTCTCAAAAAGATTTCTCCACATAAACATTATATTATTTTTTTTCTTCTTATATTCCTTCATTTCCCTTTATTTTCTAATTTGTTTCCCAAATATCTCTATTTGGTTTTAAATTGGACCAATAATTATAACATCTAAAATTATATTCCTATTCTATAGAGGTTTACCTTTATTTACAACATTGTTTATTTTGTAAAAATTCATACATGAAACTCTAAATTTTTCTTCCATGTTCATTTGCATATATATATATATATATATATAAAATTAAAAAATATCTTATTAGGTGATCACACATATATTTAATTAAAATGGTTTGAAAAATATCTAGAAACATATAAGTAAAGGTAGAGAGATAGAAACATCTAGTTATAGATAAAGGACTGTTTCAATAATTCTTTCATAATCATGAAAACTCACCTATCTATACATTTATTGATTAATTTATCATGTCAAATGCATATCTCATGAAATAATTAGCATTCCTTGGTTCTATGAAGGGCCATCTCTGCAACTATTTGGGTAGGGCTCACTCACTTCTATATGTGGGATGATTAATGTTTTAGTTGTATGGTGACAAGAAAAAAACTTGTTTTTTTATGTTTTGTTTCAAGCATTTTCTTTCTAGTCTAGGGTTTAGGCCTTTATAGCATGATTTTTTATTTGTGCAATTATTGTGTTACTACACCATAATTTCTCCATGCATCGATTGGGTAAGTGAAAAATTAGGTGTGACAAAGAAGGCCATGTGAAAATCTTCTGAAAGAGCACTACAACCTACATTCCTTCCTCAATCTAATGGGATTTTTTATTTTTTGTCAATCTTAATTTTTCCTTTGGAAATATTTTAGTCTTTAGGAGATATCGTTTAAATAAGAGCTTGTGAGATTCATCCTATGGAGGAGAGGGGATGTTCAATTGCTCAAAAACATGTTGTAGAAAGATCACTCAGAAAGCAAGATATTTACTTTTTGAAATAGACATAAATTGGATTGAATTAAATGACCTGATCCAAAAAAATGATATTATAGTATAACATATTTCTAAATTAAAAATAAAATGAAAAATGTTTTAAATGGCTGCTGATTTTAAACAAGTTACCAATCAGAAAAGATCATAACAACAATGACATCTGTAACATTTGCAGGGTTCCTGAATCAATTAGACATATTTTTTTTGAGTGTAGCATTGCTAAAGAAATCTAGTTATTATTTGGTATTCAATTTCTTGTTCAATTTACTGTTTTAGATGTTACAATTGGATACATTAAATATCTAAAAAAGGACTCTAACCTTTTCTGGTATGTTCTTACATCTGAGATTTTATGGCACATTTGGAAATTAAGAAATGAAGATAAATTTCAGAGCTCAAGTAGGGCCCTTACTGAGTCTTTTCGTGGACTCACCCTTCATCGAATTCTCTTGCAGGTAGTAGTAACAATGAATGTGGAAAAGAACAAATTCTTCAGATTCATAAAGGATGGAAATGCAAGGATGTTCCTTCATGAGATGGAGAACGGGTATAAATGGAAAAAGACACTCAAAGGGAAGAAAGAAGTGGACTTGGCTATGGAGACCCTGCAAGCAGAGGTAGCTAGAGTGAGAGACCCTATCAGAGACCAGATCTAGATTCTTACAGAGCTCCTTGATGGAAAACAAGCCATTGGATGGAGGGCCCCAGGGGTTGGACCACATGGATGGAAGCTCCGCAGGATCAAATCCTTCAAGGATAAGTGACATGGATGGATGCACCCTTTTGTACCTCATGGATGGTTGTTCCATTTTTGGCATAAATACTGTCGTACTATATGTATAAACTTCTATATCTCTATTTATATTTTAGGTAAAAGTGTTAAACTAGTGATGGCTGGACCTGCTGTCCAGATTGAGATATACTGGTGAATCTGTAACTGTTTTTTTGTAACAGTCTTATCCCCTTATATGCAATATAAAAAAAAAATTAAAAAATAAATAAAATGTATTAGTAAAAATAATAATAGATCAAAATAAATTATGATAAATTTTAAAATGAATATTAATTAATAAAAAAATAAATTAAATACTATAATTACACATTTGTAATAAAAAATAAGATAATTTTAAAAATTATAAGATAGAGAATTTCATCCCTTAAAATTACATTTTACACATTAAATTACTTCACAAAAAAATACTTGGTCACCTCTTTCTTACAATGAGGAAGGAAAAAAAGAAAAGCTAAAACCAAGTAAACATATCGAATTTCATATATTACCCATTGAAATATTTTCGTCATCATTAACACCAACAATTTCTAGCTCGCTTCATGCTTATGGATTTACAATGGCCATATACTAATAGAAAACTTTGTCATTATACTAAAAAAACCCTCTATACAGTTGTATCTACTTCTATCTGTTAACCTCTTATACACCCATCAATAGCTAAAATTACATCATACAAATTGAAGGCTCTCTTTCTCACCCTCTTATTTAAAGTCAATACTCCAATCACAATAGAGAATCCCAATCCATAACTCAATCCAAGTCTGATAGCCCATCCTATCATTTCACCATCTAAATTCTCTGCTTCACCAATTCTCTCAATACTTGTGTAGTTGCCATAGCCAGAAGAGTTGTTGCAGATGGTTATTGGTAAATGGAATCCCACTTAGCTTAGGATTGCCTAAGTAGGATGAAATATTGGTGTCGACCACGAAAAGCTTTCACATAAAATTTAGATCACTGGAAAACATAGACCAGATCATATGACTCACACAAAAATAGAACATACTTAAAAAATACAAAAATAATAAAGAAATCAGGGGCACAAACTAAATTTTCGGAGTTGAGATGTTTTCAAGCAAAACATTTTTTTAAAATCTATGTTGAATGTCAAGCAATTTTTTTAATTGTTGTTTATTCATGCGATCTTTGAACACTAAGACATATTTGATAACAAGTTAAATTATATAAAATTTAATTATATATTTGAATAATTTTGTATAAATTTTAACTGTTTATCATTATAAAATTATATAGGTAATAGAGTTTTGATAAAAAAATAATTTTATTTTATGAATAAAAAATTAAATATGATTATATAGTAATTAAATTCAAGTTTCTAATATATTTTAAAAAAATTGTTTGTGAATCTCATTTATTAAAAAAAAAATCACACAGAGTAGAAACATCATTTTTGGCGAAACTCATCCAAGGATTGGCAACAAAATTTCAAATTGTTTTGTTTTAATTTTTTCTTTAATTTGGCTAATGTTTATATCTATCCATATTGAAATAGAAAATATTGTATATTCATGTCCTCTTGTTTTATGTTTTAGGCCTAATTTGATTAGGTTATCTTTTATGTATTGATTAGTATATGTCCTGACATAATTTTACATCGAATTTCAATGATTTTATACTAATCTCATTCTATCTCCATACATCTCAAAGGTGTGAACATAATCAAAAATCTCTACCATTAGTTAGCATGATGTTTTCATAGTCCAAGAAGAATTGATATTATTACTTTTGATTTTAGCAATGCATATTTATGAATCGACAGTTTGATTTTAACTAAGTGTGATCCAAAATGTTCATTGCAAAGAAAAAACAAATAAAACCAAAAGTAATCATATCAAGTCTCCACCATTCATCATCCTATATTAGACCCACAAATGCATAATTCACGTAGGTCACTCACATGCATGCATATTTGAACCTAACAATTTAAAATTGGATTGATAATTTCATCCCTTTTTTTACCATTATTATTCAATTAAAGTCTAATTTATTCCACATTACAACCTAGGTTAGTGTTTGTAAGGACTAATTTCACTTCATTTAAATTATCATGAGATAATCAAAATAATATTTACATGAAAACATAATAGAAAGATCATGTAACATCCTAATAAGGGCATCATTAGCTTGCAACATCATTCTAGGTGTCCTACATAATTTCTTCAACGTCTTTAATCCTCATTCATCACCATTAATTTAGTCTACTTAATGCACTAGCTAATAAGAACATAACCCTTGCTTACTAAGTTCCTAGAAATGGTGTCTATAAACACCACCCTACTTGATTCATGTGATACTAAACAAGATTACACACTAGTATTAATCATCTCTAAAAAATACAAAATCTAGCATGCAACTCCACGCACCATACACTATGCAGATAGGTCTAAGAATCATATCACACCAACGCATGTATTTCCCTATAACATGTGTTGTCCCTACTTTATATCAAGAACCATGAAACATCATCAAATTTAGCTCCTTGATTCATTCACCATTCTTGTAACACTTGGAACCATGATGCACAACTCATAAGAAACATCCTAAATCTTGAATAGATTTTTATATTATGTGTCACTCATGAAATGTCAGGGATCATGCCACAACTTTATGGATGATTCTATTTCAGTTTCATGCAACATTTGTAATTATTCCTCTTAATGAACACATGCCACTATTTATATTTCAATATATATTATCAAACAACATTTTAAAATACCACACAATCCTCCAACACAATTTTTGGAGCCATTACATAATATTGGTCATCTATTTTCATATTAAGAAACTAGAATTCTAACCATCAAAAGATGAATTCTAACACATGGAAGCTTAACAATTTCAACATCCATAATGAGATTTGTCTTAATGAACATGTACACAATATATAAATGTACATCTATAACACAAGAAAATAATTGTAAGAATATATTTTGACATAAGAAAAATAGGAAAGATAGGAGGAAATACAAACATTTATCTTCCTTGTGAGTATACTATGTACCCAACATGTAGATTAATAAGATTGTTTATTCTATTTTTTAAATTCATTCTTTATATAAACCTTTGTTTCTATATTCCTTCAACTTTCATATGTCACAATTACATCCTTATTTAGATTATTATCTCTTGGACCACCTAAGATCTAGATCATTAGTATCAAAATGGTTCATATCCCATCTCCCTACAATGTTGCAATGGTTATAAGGATTATGATAGTTTGGTAAATATTTTTGTTATCATTATAAGGTAGAGGCAAGTAAATTTTTTTTCTTCTCTGAGACATTCTATTTTCTTTTTTGTATTTATTTAGACCACGAGAATCAAGTAGTCCCCTATAACTTGTAGTGCACTAGGTAAACTTTTTAAGGTAACCTATAATGTTCTTGCAACATGCCCTCTAGTAGCATGTGGGCGACAAGAGACTGGAACTTGTGATCTTGTGCCTACCATAGGAAGCTCTCACCAATTAAGCTAAGTGTCAAGCCTTGTCTTGTTTATATTTTTTTATCCCTTTCTACTATTTGTATATTTTTACTTTCTTCATTCCTTAAGTTTTATAGAGCAATTATGTTGTACTCTCCATTTCAGTCTTAAGTTGATAAATGGGATATTATGTTTATATTTAAAAATTTATATTTGAGCATGAATTGGTCTAAAGTTTACCCCAGAGCTCTGGATTACTTAATAAGCATGTTGGTAAAATTTATTCTCAATATCATGCCTAGATTTGAACACATTAAGTTTTCCATGTTTTTAAGTTTGAAAAAAAAGCTTCAAAGTCAATTTTGAACGCCTTAGAGGCATTTTTGGGTCTGAAAGTGGTTGTAACTAACATATTGGGTTTTATCTTGTTAGAGAACTTCATGTTATTTTTTGTGCTTCAAGTGGTTTGTCAATCAAACTCTCAGATCAAAATTTATGACCTCTAGAACTTGGGTCTCTTGAAATGGGAAATATAAAAATGTATTGGAACATAAATGATTTGTAAAAGGGAGTTACATGTGTTTGTGTGTGTTTTATCACATCACAGGGAATCTTCAATTAAAAATAATTTGGACACCACTTTTAGCTGGTTTTAGCTCATGGCTTTCTAATACCATTTGATATTTTCTTGTATTGTCCATTTGACAATTTGTTGTATTTTATATCCTATAAACTAGGTGCATGAGATGTAGGTTATGTGTAAGAGTCTTATAGATATTTAATTACCTTTGTATGTCTAGCTACTGTTACTTCTATGAGAATCTTGCAATGCAAGTATATTGTATTCTTTTGTTTCTTTCTAAATAATAAATTGGGTATCTTTGGAGTGTTTTATTTTTCTTTTGAAAGGATTTTCCCCATGTAAATCATTGTTTTTGAAATATCCTATAGGTATACTATAAACTAGGTGATGTTTTTCTAAATCATTTGTTATATCCTATAAATTAGGTGCATGAGATAGAGGTAATGTGTAAGAGTCTTATAGGTATTCAATTACCTTTGGATGTCTAGTTAGTGATACTTCTAAAATGCAATAAAAAATTAACCAAACACTTCCTTAACACATTTTACCCTACACTATTCTAGCACATAAACTCATCAAATCATGAATTTTGATAACAATAATGTCAATATCATTAAAAAGAATCAACTAGTAAAATAATAGTATAAGATTGTAGCATTGTAAATTGTACACCCTTAATTTGGCGGTACAATTCAATGCTTAGGGTAGCACCTGCCTTAATGTGTTGCATTTTGTATTTTAAATTCTCTTTAAGCATTTAATTAATCAATTTAATTAAATCTAAAATCCTCTTTTATCACTTCACACATCATAAAAATGGGCCCTTAACTATAAGTGCACCCCTTTTTATTTTATCTTTTTACTTAATCCATTCAACAAAGCCCTAATTTTGTCCTATTTCGACCTTCAAGGCTTGATTTCACATATCTAAACATCTTGAATCATCGCATCGATTTGGGGATCACCTTATAATCATGATACCTTGCATCACTAAAAATTTGGAAAAAACTTGGTCAGACCGATGTGGTTGACATCGGTCCCTACTTTTTCTCCTCAAATTTTAGGATCATGTTTTGGAAATATTATAATGTTTAAAATCTACTTGGTGTGAAATTATATGATTTCTACTTCGGCCTATGTTCAAAACCAAAGTTAGAGTTTCATATATATAACCTTTCCTTTCCTCATTTGAAGGATCCGACAACTCTAGCAATTGAAAGAGCCTCTTTTGAAGTGAAAGTGCAAGTTTATGTGAAGTATTAAATTATAAAATCAAGCTTCTTATCAAGTCTACATCAACCATTTTCATCACCAATTGAAGCTTTGAATATATTGAAGAATAATAGGAGATCATGAACTATTGATTGGATTGTACCTCTCCCTTAGGGTTTAGTATGATTTCATGTTGTTTTCATATCTTTGTATGAGTTTCATAATATTTATTTTCAGATCTACATTTCTTCTTTAGATCCACTTTTGTATTTATGATTTGAAGCATTCTCATTTACATCATGCTCATTTAGGGTTGTATACTCATACCATAGGATAGAAATCTTATTCTTACATTTTAGAACATTTGGGATCTTATACAAACATAAGGTTCTTACACACACATTTTAAATACATTATTGGCTATTGTGGAGGTGAAAATCACCAAAACAAGGGGTTTGAGTAAGGTAAAATGCGATATAGCCACCCAAACACCATTTTTCAAATTGCAAGTGTAGGTACAGGAATCTAATGGACACATGATCTTTTGGAAAGACAGAGCTCACAAGTGCAATCCCAGATCCAAAAATAGGCCCCAAAAAACTAGGACCAATGCACCCAACACCCTAGTCCTTATCATTTTTCTGCAGTTTTTAGCAGTTCAACTTGCAAGGATCTTAATCTATAGTTTTTAAGATTCCAGCTTAGTGCAACATTAGAGACCAAGGCACCTAGCACCCTAGTCCTGCTCAGTCAGGCTCAAATTTTGGTGACAGGTGCATGCCTGAGTTTAATTTCTTGTTCTATATTTTGTATCTCAGTGTCAGGTCTGGATTTTTTTATATTTCAATTTACATTTGCACTTCTAGTCATCTTCCTAGCTTAAGTTATCATATAATTACATTTTACACATCTCCTCTTCATAGAAGCAAACAAATATAAACCCTAAAGATATTCCTTGACTCTCTCTTGAAAGAAGTAGTCAAAGTGAATCTCCTAGGCTCTTTTGTATTCCAATGTGTGCATGAGAGTGGGATTAGGTCTTAGTTTACTAGATTCTATTTTCATCCTACAGGAAGATCAATAATTTGGAAGTGTGCCTAAATTAACTTGACATAAATTGCAAGAACCTAGTCCCAAAGAGGAAAGCATAAACTATGGAATTCATGTTGAATAAATATTTACAATTAAGTGTTTGGTAGAAGGAGATGACTCTCTAAGTCTAGTGAGATTATTAAATATAGAAAGGGAAATGAAGCCACTTAAACTATAGGATTTGAGCCAAAGGCTTCTTAAGTTAACAAGATTTGAAATTGTAGAAGTAATCATAACATTTGGTTCATTGGAATAAAGGTGAAGACTAACAATGCAAGAAAGTGTGTCCCTTGAAGGTGGGATTACCCCAGTTGACATGTTGTAAGATAGCTAGACCAATTCAAAAGGTTTAGAGATATTGACCATGTAGAGAGGAATCTCAACTTCAATAGAGGTATCATACGGATCAAGGCACTTCAAGGATGACACATTCCGTATAGTAGATGCAATCTCACCATCAATTCTAGTATCTAAGAGAATAAGATCCTTTAAGGATGACATATTCCCTATAGCATTTGGAATCTCACCTTCGATAGAAGTATCAGACATATAAAGACTCTCCAAGGATGACACATTCCTTATAGAAAATGGAATCTCACCTTCAATTTTGATATTTGATAGAAGAAGATCCTTCAAAGATGACATATTCCCTATAGCAGCTGGAATCTCATCTTTTTTTTTGTATTTGAGAGAAGAACATCCTTCAAAGATGACATATTCCCTATAGCAGTTGCAATCTCACCTTCAATTTTGGTCACTAATAGATCAAGATTTTGCAAGGAAAACAAATTCCCTATAGAAGTTGGAATCTTACCTTCAATTCTTGTTTGTGAATCTCTTACATTTAAAATAAAAAAATTATAGTCATGCATAAAGTAGAAACATCCTTTTGTTGAAACTGATTCAAGGATTGGCAAGAAAATTTTGAATTTATTTTTTTAAATTTTTTTCTTTAATTTTGCTATTTTTTATGTCCATTCATAATGTAATAGAAAAAATTGTGTATTCATGTTTATGCCCATCCATAATGTAATTAAAAAAATTGTATATTCATGTCCTTTGCTTTTATGTTTTAGATCTACTTTGATTAGGTTGTCTTTTATGTATTGATTAGTATATGCCTTAGCATACTTTTACATAGAATTTAAATAATTTTATCCTAATATCATTCCATCTCCATGCATCTCAAAGGTATGAACATGATAAATAATCTCCACCATTAGCTGACATGAGTTTTCCCAAGTCCATGAAGAATTGATATTGTTGCTTTCAATTTTAGGAATGTATACTTGCCAAACGATATTTTGGTAAATTAATGGTGTGATGCAAAAATTGATTGAAAAAAATAACACACTTGAAACCAAAGTAATCATATCTAATATCCACCATTCATTATCCTAGTTTAGACCCACAAATGCATAAATGACATAGGCCACTTCTATCCATACGTATATGAACCAAACACTTTAAAATTGGGTTGATAGTTTCATCCATTTTTAACCATTATGATTCAATTAGATTGCAATTTATTTGACATTACAAGCTACGTTAGCGTATTTAAGCACTAACCTTCATTTAAAATATCATCAGATAATCAAAAAAATATTCACATGAATGCATAATATAAACACCATGGAGCATCTTAGTAAGGGCATCATTAGCTTGCAACATCATTCTAGGTATTATACATACTTTCTCAATGTCTTTAATCATAGTTCATCACCATTAGTTTAGTCCACTTAATGGGTAAGATAATGAGAACATGACCCTTTCTTACTAAATTGTTAAATGGCATGCCTATAAACACTACCGTACTTGATTCATGTGCTACTACACAAGATTATACACTAGTGTTAATCATACCTAAAATAATACACATTTTGGCATGCAACTACATGCACCATACTCCATGCAAATTGTTCTAATAATCATGTCATACCAACACATGTAATTCCCTTTAACATTCATGTTCATTATTTTATATCAAGAATCATACAACATCATCAAATATAGCTCCTTGATTCACGCACCATTCTTGTAACACTCAAACTTCATGGGCCACAACTCATAAGAAACATCTTGAATCTAAAATAAATATTTATATTATGTGTCACTTGTGAAATATTTGTATCTTTGTATGAGTTTCACAGTATTTATTTTCAGATCTACATTATTGCTTTAGATCCACTTTTGTATTTATGATTTGAAGCATTCTCATTTACATCATGTTCATTTAGAGTTGTATGCTCATATCATAGGATAGAACTCTTATTCTTACATTTTAGCACATTTAGGATCTTATACAAACATAAGGTTCTTACACACACATTTTCAATACATTATTGGCTATTGTGGAGGTGAAAATCACCAAAACAAGGGGTTTGACTAAGGTAAAACACTATATAGCCACCCAAACAACATTTTTCAAGTTGCAGGTGCAGGTACAGGAATCTGATGGACTCACGATCTTTCGGAAAGATAGATCTCACAAGTGCAGTCCCAGATCCAAAAATAGGCCCTAGAACACTAGGACCAAGGCACCCAGCACCCTAGTCCTCAACATTTTTCTGCAGTTTTTAGCAATTCAACTTGCAAGGATCTTAATCTATAGTTTTTAAGATTCCATCTTAGTGCAGTATTAGGGACCAAGGCACCTAGTACCCCGGTCCTGCTCAATTAGGCTCAAATTTTGGTGACAGGCGCACGTGTGAGTTTAATTTCTTGTTCTATACTTTGTATATCAGTGTCAGGTCTGGATTATTTTATATTTAAATTTACATCTGCACTTCTAGTCATCTCCCTAGCTTAATTTATCATATAATTACATTTTACACATATCCTCTTCATAGAAGCAAACAAATATAAACCCTAAAGATATTGCTTGACTCTCTCTTGCGAGAACTAGTCAAAGTGAATCATCTCCTTAGGCTCTTTTGTATTCCAATGTGTGCATGAGAGTGGGAGTAGGTCTTAGTTTACTAGATTCCATTTTCATCATACACGAAGATCAATAATTTGGAAGTGTGCCTAAATTAACTTGACATAAATTGCAAGAACCTAGTCCCAAAGAGGAAAGAATAAACTATGGAATTCATGTTGAATAAAAATTTACAATTAAGTGTTTGGTAGAAGGAGACAACACTTTAATTCTAGTGAGATTATTAAATATAGAAAGGGAAATGAAGCCACTTAAACTATAGGATTTGAGCCAAAGGCTTCTTAAGTTAACAAGATTTGAAATTATAGATGTAATCATAACATTTGGTTCATTGTCATAAAGGTGACGACTAACAAGGCAAGAAAGTGTGTCCAATGAAGGTGGGATTACCCCAGTTGATATGTTGTAAGATAGCTAGACCAATTCAACAAGTTTAGAGAGATTGACCATGGAGAAAGGAATCTCAACTTCAATAGAGGTATCATATGGATCAAGGCACTTCAAGGATGACACATTCCCTATAGCAGATGGAACCTCACCATCAATTTTGGTATCTAAGAGAATAAGA
Source organism: Cryptomeria japonica (assembly GCF_030272615.1). Classification (NCBI taxonomy): domain Eukaryota; kingdom Viridiplantae; phylum Streptophyta; class Pinopsida; order Cupressales; family Cupressaceae; genus Cryptomeria; species Cryptomeria japonica. Next base: position 318,867 of record NW_026728901.1, on the reverse strand, counting down.
TCCTTTAAGGATGACAAATTCCCTATTGCATTTGGAATCTCACCTTCGATAGAAGTATCATACATATAAAGACTCTCCAAGGATGACACATTCCCTATAGAAAATGGAATCTCACCTTCAATTTTGATATTTGATAGAAGAAGATCCTTAAAAGATGACATATTCCCTATAGCAGCTAGAATCTCACCTTCAATTTTTGTATTTGAGAGAAGAAGATCCTTCAAAATTGATATATTCCCTATAGCAGTTGCAATCTCACCTTCAATTCTAGTCACTAATAGAAAAAGATTTTTCAAGGACAACAAATTCCCTATAGAAGTTGGAATCTTACCTTCAATTCTTGTTTGTGAATCTTTTACATTTAAAAAAAAAAAATTATAGTCGTGCATAAAGTAGAAACATCCTTTTGTCGAAACCAATTCAAGGATTGGCAAAAAAATTTTGAATTTCTTTGTTTTAATTTTTCTATTGTTTATGTCCATTCATAATGTAATAGAAAAAATTGTGTATTCATTTTTATGTCCATCCATAATGTAATTAAAAAAATTGTATATTCATGTCCTTTTCTTTTATGTTTTAGGTCTACTTTGATTAGGTTATGTTTTATGTATTGATTAGTATATGTCTTAGCATACTTTTACATAGAATTTCAATAATTTTATCCTAATATCATTCCATCTCCATGCATCTCAAAGGTATGAACATGATAAACAATCTCCACCATTAGCTGACATGAGTTTTCCCTAGTCCATGAATAATTGATATTGTTGCTTTCAATTTTAGGAATGTATACTTGCCAATCAACATTTTGGTAAATTAACGGTGTGATGCAAAATTTTGATTGAAAAAAATAACACAGTTGAAACCAAAGTAATCATATCTAATATGCACCATTCACTATCCTATTTTAGACCCACAAATGCATAAATGACATAGGCCACTTCTATGCATGCATATATGAACCAAACACTTTAAAATTGGGTTGATAGTTTCATCCATTTTAAACCTTTATGATTCAATTAAATTGCAATTTATTCCACATTACAAGCTACGTTAGTGTATCTAAGCACTAACCTTCATTTAAAATATGATTAGATAATCAATAAAATATTCACATGAATGCATAATATAAAAATCATGGAATAGCTTAGTAAGGGCATCATTAGCTTGCAACATCATTCTAGGTATCATACATACTTTCTCAATGTCTTTAATCATAGTTCATCACCATTAGTTTAATCCTTTTAATGTCTTTAATGAATTTGAGTGAAAATAGTACATTTAGCATATGTGTATGAAAAATTATAATACTTCATTTGATTAAACATCGAATAATTATAAAAAATGTCAAATAGAATATTCATATGAACAAAAATTAATTCTTGTGAGTTATTCCTCCTAAAATTTAAATGAATGATTTTTACTCAAAATTTTAAAAATGAAAATTTCTTAAAGAATTATTTCCTCATCATTTTACTTATATATTATTAATAATGAATTAATTGTAAAATTTTCAATTTTTTACCCTTTGAAATTTTGTATTTCATTTTTCTTAAATGTTTTGGAAGGATTTTTCCTTAGAGGAAGTTGAGTATTCCTAATTCTAAAGGTAAATGCATTTTAATCAAATTAGTATTAATAATGGATGAATGGTAAAAGTTTGAATGCTTGACCCTTCTAAATAACACCTAAAATTTTGAGACATAGTAGTACTAGATGTGAAAGGAATTATCTAATGCTTTCACCAATGTAAACATCACCTAAAATTTTGTGTTTCATTTTTCTTAAATGGTTTGGTAGATTTTGTCTTTAGAGGAAAGTTGAATATTATTGATATTGAAAGGAACTTAATGTTTAAATGTTCTTGAATCAAAATTTTAACAATAGAAGGTGGGTAAGGAAAATTCCAATATCTTACCCTACCAAATATCAAGGAAATATAATAAATGTTAAATAAAATGTTCATATTCAAAAAATGAATTATTGTTAGTCACTACTACTAAAATATAAATCAACACTTGACTAGAAAATTATACAGCCAAATTTTATACTATTGTATTTAAAGTAGTTTGATAAATTTTATCTCTACAAAGTTAAGTTTAATCAATCTTAAGAAATACACGATCACTAAATGTATTTAAGTTAAAGTAACATTATTAATAGATAGTAAACAAAAATTCCAATTCTTTATCTATCTAAATATCATCTAAATTTTTAACACAAAAATAATACTAATACTAGATGAACGAGGAAAGATTCAATACTTATATAATGTAAACATCACCTAAAATTATTACATTTTCTTGAAATAATTTGGTAGCTTTTGTCTTTAGAAAAAAGTCACGTACTCTTGATTTTGAAAGTCTACTATTGAATGTATTTGAATAAAAATAATATCTGTAACAGATGAATAAGTGAATGCAGATGAATAAGTGTATGTGAATTGTTTCATACGACAACGAGAAGAGGATCATTGCCAACTAACAAAGAAAAAAGTCATACGGCAATGAATTTTCTTCGTCTTACATCCCGCAATGATAAACTTTATTTGTCACTACCCGCAAATTAGGAAGTTGAGTATTCCTAATTCTAAAGCTGAGTGTATTTTAGTCAAATTAGTATTAATAATGGATTAATGATAAAAGCCTCAATGCTTGACCTTTTTAAACACCACCTAAAATTTTGAGACATAGTAGTACTAGATTTTGTGTTTAATTTTTCTTAAATGGTTTGGTAGATTTTGTTTTAGAAGAAAGTTGAATATTATTGATATTGAAAGGAACTTTATGTTTAAATGCGCTTGAGTCAAAATTTTAATAATAGTAGGTAGGTAAGGAAAATTCCAATATCTTACCCTACCAAACATCGAGGAAATATAATAAATGTTAAATAAAATGATCATGTTCAGAAAATGAATTATTGTTAGTCACTACTACTAAAATATAAATCAATACAGTTTACTAGAAAATTATACAATTAAACATCACGCCAAATCTTATACTATTTTATTTAAAGTGGTTTGGTAGGCTTTATCTTTACAAAGTTAAGTTTTATCAATCTTAAAGAATACACTATGATTAATTGTATTTAAGTTAAAATAACATTATTAATGAATAGTAAACAAAAGTTTCATTTCTTTATCTATCTAAATATCATAATAAATTTTTGAGGCAAAATAGTACTAATACTAGATGGACCAGGAAAGATTCAATACTTATATAATGTAAACATCATCTAAAATTTTGCATTACATTTTCTTGAAATAATTTGGTAGTTTTTGTCTTTAGAAAAAAGCCACGTGCTCTTGATTTTGAATCAAAATAATATCCACGTGCTCTTGATTTTGAATCAAAATAATATTGAATAAGTGAATGAAGACGATACGTATGCGAACCATCGTACGGCAATGAGAAGAAAAAAAATCATTACCAACCGATAGATGAATTTTCTTCATCTTCCATATTTTCCGAACCCATGTCATACGACAGTGAATTTTTTTCATCTTACATCATTTTTCATTATGCTATAAATCAAATTTAAATGAAAAAAACTTGTTACAAACAATAATTATAAACTTTATCTGTGACTACCCGCAAATTTTATCCTACAATATTTTGTGGCTTTTATGTCTTACAAAGGGGTAACATGCATATTTAAATTTTAGTTTTTTATTATGCAACCATGATTCATCATCATTTTATATTTTAAATCTTGTAAAAATAAGGTTTTTTTTTTAAAGGCTAAAACCCATGTTTTTTCATGAGTGCACTAGTCATCAAGTTTCAACTCTTACACAACCTAGAATTCTATAAAACATCTGATACGTTTTGGATACACTATGATAATATCAATTAGTGGATATGAATAGGATGGAAATCTTACATGAGCTATTTTGTATCTTCTATGGTATGAGCTCTATAGTCTATCCAAATATGTATCCTTGGAACCATGTGTGGACATCCATCAAAGGTTAAAATAAGGGGTATTTTTAGTAAATGATGTAGCAGAAAGTTCCTAGTAGACATGTATGCAAAAGATAAAATTCTAGATAATACATGTGAGAAATATGAGAAAATGTCTCAAGAAATTATAGGTTATGTAGGTTTATTAGACCTTACCTCTTATTAACTTCCTATTATATATATCTAAAGAATATTTTTCTTCACATCAATATCATTTGAAATTTATAATAAAACTATTATTCTTAACATTATTTCCCTCTTGTAAATATTTAATTTTCTACCATTATCACATCATCATCTCATCTACAACCTAGTTTGACACCTACCTCCATGATTTAATCTAATGTGTTCATTTATAACTATAGTATCCCTTATCATAGCTACCGATTATATGTCCACATCAACAAATACACATGCATAATGCATTTTTTCCAAATACATCTAGAGTCTCATACCATTCTAAATATGCACACATATCTCTTATTTTACTATCATCCATATATTTTTCATCCTTTGGCCATACCATAACCATATATTTTCCTCATAGATTATATCATAGCTTACGCACATACCATATCCTCATCTACATTCATATCATAGCATCCTCTTTTGACATATCATCTTCATATATATCCATATCTTAGATCACTCACTCTACCTTTCACATCCACATAATATCATTCCTAGTACATAATATAGACTTCTACCATAGGTGGTCATTCATGATCAAATATTCCACTTCTACGTATTCATATTCTCGGTTAGGTTATCACCTAAACCTATAATGTACCTTAATCTACATCCATATCATAATATCCATTGTCACTTACATTATATAGCATGCATCCATTGCCATATATTTCAACCATCATATACCATTACCCTATCTAATTCAGAGGTGTCTACTTTCGCAATGCATCCATAACCTAATTCAAACAATGAAATCCATCCACATCATAAACATCCATTTTAATTTTCTAAACACCCATTATCCAACATCTTTGACCATCATTCACATAAACTTTTCTTTTCACCTCCATATCATACCACCACTTTGTCAAAACCATACAATCAAGTACATTAATATTCATATTCATATATAATCCTTCCTAGACAAGCATACCTTACGTTTGACCATCACTTACATCTGTTTTATACCCCATCCATTTTAATTAAATTGGAACATACATCCATCACCATAGGTTTCGATAATTATCTATATACATCATATACTAGTATTCTTATTTAGTTATAGGTTTCGATCTTCACATAGATTCATTTGACATAAGTTAGACTACTAACCCCATCCACATCATAAACATCCATTATCATTTAATATACGTCCATTATTTTAAATTTTTGACAATACTTTATTTACACTTTACTTTTCATATCCACATTATCACAGAATTTAACATCCATAGTCACATATCATCCTTCATAGACATTAATATCTTCGACTAGGCAATGACTGATATCCCTATCATACCAATATTTACATCTACACCATACCTCCATTATAATATCCATTGTCATTTACATTAGCATATGCATCTATTATTGTACGAATCAACCTTCATACACCTTTCTTTTGTCCACAACCTAGGCTGGAATGTACATACACAATCACATTTTTTATTTACATTCATACAAATACCATATCACTATTTGCATTGAAAGTATATCACACAAGTTTTGTCATCTAATAATTCTATCACATTATCATATACATCCATAATTATAAACTTAGACTATTAGCGACATTCACATCCAACTATCATCCTTGTTTTACAACTCCATCCTACACCCATAGCATAACATATCATATCATATTCTATCATGTATCATACTACACAAAACATTCTTCCTACATCGACATAGCTCAACCATTCATACATATACATAAAACATCCTCATTCATATCATCCCAAGTATCATCCATTTCGGTCTTGTTGGCATAACAGTGCCCCAACATTCCAATTACATAAGGTTATTATTTATAGTGAGTTTAAAAATATGTCCAAAAATTTCCTCTCCAATTTGAATGCCTTAAAGAAACTTTTTGGGACCAAGAGTGGTTGTAACCAATGTAGCGAGTTATGTATTGATAGAGAACTTCATGAGATTTTTGAGAGTTCAAATAGGTCATCAATCAAAAAATTTGATCAAAACTTATGGCGTTTCAAATTTGGATCTCTTAAAATACGAGATGCAAAAACTTGTTGGATACATAAAGGAGTTGTATGGGGGAGTCACACATGTTAGTACGTATTTTTATAGATCATAGGGAATCCTGGATTGGAGATAATTTGGGTACCATTTTTGGGTTATTTCCAGTTTTTATTTTATATTGTTGATTTATGGTTTCATGGGTAAAAGGACAAACCTGTATCACACTTTTATAAAGGAAGTGGCCAACACAACTAAAACTATTCAACTTTGATCGCATAAAAGTAGAATTTGTAATTTGAATTTCAAAATGACATAAACTAATGAAATGTAAAAATATTATTGAAATTTATGCCTGTTATGTTTTGAATATTAAAAAAAACAATTTTTTAATATATTTAAAGGCATAATTTTTATTGTTGAAAATTAGGGGGTCTAGTCGGTGTCACCAAAAAGAATGAAAAAACACCTTTTTGGGGGGATTTCAATTATCCAAATAAATGACATGCATATGCAGTGTAGAAAAAAAGAAAAATTAAATTTTGATGTATTTTTTTCCTCATAACAACATTTTAAAGTCCAACATAGCTGAATTTTATACTTTTCATTTATTGTCACTTTTTGTCTATTAAGTTTATCATTACCAAAAAACAAATTATACCCTTTTGGAAAAGATTTTATCCTCTAGTGAAAAATATATTTTGTAAAATATTTTAATATGATTTAATATTTTTTTTAATTTAAAATTAGCCTATTCTCAAATTTAAAAACCTACTTGCAATATTTAAAAAATAAATAATTAAAATTATCAAAAAATTAAAAAAATATACATGTCTAGATTCTTGACTTTGAGCTCTACCAAAGGGTATTCTTAGATTTGTTATTGTAGAAAAATATAGCAAAAGTGAAAAGTTAAAAAATTTATTGAAAAATGATTATGTGGTTGTCACTTAGGATGCCAATAAGCATGTTTGGCTAGATTTATTTTGGTAAAAATTATTTTGGCCAAAATGGTTTCAGTCGAACCTCTTTCAACTGAAACAAGAAGTTGTTGGTCCACAACGGTTTCCTAGGCGACCACGATCCTATATGATGTTTTCTTTCCTATGATTTTTTTTTATTTACAAGTAAATTTGGAAGTAAATTGAACATATATTTGAACGTGAATTTGAACGTAAATTTGAAGCTAAATTTGAACATTAATTTGAAGGTGAATTTGAATGTAAATTTGAAGGTATATTTTGTATGAAACTTGTTATTTCCTTTATCCAGATTTAAGTTTATTAATTTAGACAATAGGTTAATATTAATATCTAATTGTTCAGGTGACCTATTATTTATAACATATTGATACAATCATATTTTCTTTAAAATAATGCCAAAAATTAGGAAATTTACTTGGACATTGTTTATTATAACAACATTATATGAATGGGAGTTTTTTTTTTTTTATTAAATAAAGAAAATATCTATATCTTCAATTAATTATGGATTAAATAAAATAACGAGTCAATATAATGTTATGCTTATTTATAAAATTATTTTGAGAAATTCCTTTTATTTGTATTAACTATATAACTTAGGTGTTAATTTTGGCTACATATAGGTCCCATTTTGGAGACCTATTTTCTTTTATGACCTTAATAATTGGGAGTGTGCATTAGATTAGATAACACTTTTATTTGGTTCATTAAAAAAAGCCCTTGTTTCAAGTGTTTGGTGCGCTTGCACATGTTTGTTTGTATAACCCTAAGGTGTTTTGTGAAAGTAAACTACATAATTTTCCTAACATGGATATCTACATGATTATTTAGTACATGTGAATAGTTATACATAATTATTTTCCATGACATATTGTTCCTGGAAACTTTCATGAACCATGGAACTTCCCTAGAGGATAACCAAAGCATTCATCATAGGAGGTTTGGAAAGCATCTATGTTGCCTTATTATGGACATCGTTCTTGTACCTAATTACTAAATGAAATTTTTGAAGGAATCCCATCCATCTAAAGTGCCTACTTTGTTGTGATTTTGATTGTGAATGTAGATACTGTTTTGGTTGGTGATCAGTGTGGATGATTGTTTCTTTGCCCATTAGATAGTGCTTCCATTTTTTAACACTTTGAACTAGTGCATAAACTTCTTTATCATAAGTAGGATAGTTATTGACTAGAGATGTGAAATTTTTTAAGTGATAATTGGGAGTGTGCATTAGATTAGATAACACTTTGATTTGGTTCATTAAAAAAAGCCCTTGTTTCAAGTGTTTGGTGTGCTTGCACACGTTTGTTTGTATAACCCTAAGGTGTTTTGTGAAAGTAAACTACATAATTTTCCTAACATGGATATCTACATGATTATTTAGTACATGTGAATAGTTATACATAATTATTTTCCATGACATATTGTTCCTGGAAACTTTCATGAACCATGGAACTTCCCTAGAGGATAACCAAAGCATTCATCATAGGAGGTTTGGAAAGCATCTATGTTGCCTTATTATGGACATCGTTATTGTACCTAATTACTAAATGAAATTGTTGAAGGAATCCCATCCATCTAAAGTGCCTACTTTGTTGTGATTTTGATTGTGAATGTAGATACTGTTTTGGTTGGTGATCAGTGTGGATGATTGTTTCTTTGCCCATTAGATAGTGCTTCCATTTTTTAACACTTTGAACTAGTGCATAAACTTCTTTATCATAAGTAGGATAGTTATTGACTAGAGATGTGAAATTTTTAAAGTGATAACATACCAGCTTACCTCCTTGCATTAGAACTGCTCCCATGGCAAACCCACTTGCATCAATTTCGATCTTGAATGGTTTTTGCCAATATAGAAAAGTTAGAATAGGTGCGGTGCTCAACTTCTCCTTCAAAGTGTTGAAATCCTTCTGTTGAGGTTCTGCCCACTGGAAATTTGTCTTTGTACTTGTCAATGCATGCAATGACAATGCTATATAGAAGAAGTTAGAAATAAACTTTCTCAAGTACTAAACAACTCCTAAGAAGCTTCTGACTTTGGTTACTGTACTTGGCTTAGGCCATTTTACAATTACCTGGACCTTCATAGGTTCAACTTTCAACTGGCCATTTTCTACGGCATAGCTTAAGTACACTATAGATGTCTTTGTGAACTCGCATTTTGACATCTTTACATAAAGTTTCTCTTTTCTCAAAATATCAAAAATGTTCTTTATATGATTTACATGATCATTATAGGACTCACTAAATACAAGGATATCATCTAGGTAGACTATTATAAATTCATCAATGAAAGGACGAAATACATCATTCATTACACACATGAAAGTGGTTGGTGCATTGCACAGACCAAAAGGCATTACCAACCATTCGTATAGTCCTTGTTTAGTCTTCAATGTAGTTTTCCAAATGTCATTTTCTGCAATCCTAATCTGATGATAACCACTTTGCAAATCCAGCTTAGTAAAATAAACCACATACTTTAGCTGATCAAGTAAATCATCAATACAAGGAAGAGGATACATGTTCTTTACCATGATCTTATTTAGGGCTTGGTAATCGATACACATCCTTCAAGACCCATCCTTCTTTGGCACTAGTCCAATCAGTGAGCCACAAGCAAATGTACTTGGTCGAATCACTCCTTTCTCGTCTAACTCTTGAACTTGTTTCTTGATCTCATCATTATGTAGAACAGATAAGTGATACATGTAGATATTAGGAAGAGGCATGTCCTACTACAAATGCATCTCACATTGGATCTCTCTCTTGGGGGGCAACCCCTTTGGTTCTTGAGAAAGGTCATCATATGTAGATATAATTTTGACCAACTTGGCCTTATGTTCTGGTTTACACCCCTTAAATTCCTAGGATTTATCATCATCCTTGGATTTTACAAGAATAAGTATAAATTTTTTACCCGCATTTACTAATCTTTTCATTTGACCAGTATTTACTAATGCAAGATTAGTTTTAAATTTATGCGATCTAACTATGTACTCTTTACCTTCTTTGAACAAATGATACTTATTATCCCCCCTATAAAAGATTGTCTGTCTATCAAAAAGATATGGACTTCCTAACACAAGCCCACAAGTATCCAAAGGTACTAAATATCCAAAGGAATTTTCTTTCTTTCCTCCACCCTAGACCAAAGGAATCTTTTCTGAAGTTTTTCAATAGTATATGCATATTTAGAGGGGATCTTGAATAAATTGAGAGAATACATCGGGAGGTTCTGAAGAGTGGTTTTGAGCAGCGAAATCTTACCAGCCTGACTAAGGAGGGTCCCCTTATAGCCATCCAACTTCCTATTGAACTGGTCAATTAGAGAGAATCAAAAGGTATCAGAAGGTTTAGGTCCTAGAGGAAGACCAAGGTAAGTGGAAGGAAACAAACCAATCCCGCATTCAAGAATGTTAGTAATCTTATTTTGCCTTGACTCCGGAGTATTAATAAAGTAGATGAAACTCTTAGCTCTATTGATCATCTATCCCAAGGCCTTTTCATAGAGGCCGAGGGTGGATTTAATGACTCTAGCCTCCCCAAAAAAAGAGCTCTCCAATAATATTGTGACATCCACAAACTACTAGTGAGAAAAAGTCATGTTAGTAGAGGAAGGCTTCAAACCTTTTAGAGATCCATCCAACACCTGTTTATGAATAAATCTACCCAGAATTTTGGCCATGATAGTAAACAAAATCGGGGATATAGGGCCGCGCTGCCTTAACCCCCTTGAGGTTCTAAAGAAATGAGAAGGTGACCCATTAACAATAATAGCAGTAGAAGCAGTAGAGATAAGATGCCAGATTATACCAATTGCTTTACCCGAAAACCCAAAGGCATAAATAACATTTTTCAAAAAACACCAATCCAACCTATCATAAGCCTTTGCAATGTCCAACTTTAGAAAAAAAACCTGGAGATTTAGCCTCCATCAACGAATGAATATTCTCATGAACAATATTGATGGAGTCAAGGATTTGTCTCCCTGGGACAAAACCATTATGTTGAGGACAGATCAGAAAGGGCAGAATCTATCGCATTCGCGAGGTGAAAACTTTGGAAATGATTTTGTAAAAGGAATTGCACAAGCTGATAGGTCTAAAAGCATCCAAAGAATTAACCCCATGCATTTTAGGAATGAGAACAATGAAGGTTGCATTTAATTCTTTAAGCAAAGATCTGGCTCCAAAAAACTCTTTAACAACATTAGAAACATCATTCTCCACAATATCTTAGAAGTGCTAAAAGAAGAACATAGGAAAACCGTCGGGGCCAGGGGCTATATTACCATCAAAGGAAAAGACAACAATTTTAATTTCCTCATTTGAGGGAATAGCTACCAAATTGTGATTTTGATCTTCAGAGAGCACTTTACGAAATAATATCTGCTAGAATACTTTGGGCATCCAGATCCAACATAGGGTGTGCCTTTAGAAGCTCCCTAAAAAACTCAACATTAGCTTCACTAATATCCTTTTCCTTCTCTACCCTTCTACCATTTCTGACAAGGTGATCAATTCTATTAGCTGCTTTATGTTTAAGATTAGTGACATGAAAAAATATTGTGTTTCTATCACCGTCGTTAAGCCATAAATACCTTGATCTTTGTCTCTAAAACATATCTTCACGGGATATGATGCTATGGTATTTAGACAAGACATCACTTTCTTTGGAAAAATTATCACCCACATATCCTTCTTTTTGTATCTTATCCTGAATGATGCTCAACTCCACTTGAAGAGTTGATTTCTGCAAAAAACATATCCCCAAAGATCTCCTTATTCCATTTTCTAACCATCTCCTTCACAAATCTCAGCTTTTTAGCTATATGAAACATAGTTATACCATCAATTTGAACACTCCACCACTCCTTCACACTATTATACAAGCTAGGATGGGATAACTAGATCTTCTCAAATCTAAAAGGAAACATTCTATGCTGCTCGCCTTTGGGTTCAGCCATAAGACTAATAGGATAATGATTAGAGTTGACTCTAATCATAGTATTCAAAGAACAAGAGTGGTGTTGAAGCCACTCAATAGAAATTAAGGCCCGATCCAATCTAACTTGAATCAACACATCCCAAATCCATAATTTGACCAAGTGAAAGAGGATCCAGTCAAGTCAAGATCAATAAGGCACTGATCATTGATAAAAATAGCCAAATCCTATTTACTATCAAGCTGTATTTGAGAACCCCCAAATTTCTCAGCCTCCTGGAGAGGAGTGTTGAAATCTCCAACAAACAGCCAAGGGATGTTAGGATGCTTACAATGAATGGAAGAAAGTCTAGCCCAAAATTTTCTCCTAGAGAATTTGTTGTTAGACACAAAAATATTAGACAATATCCAAGAAAAACTATCCCGATATGTTTAAACAATGTAGCAACATGGTTATCATCATGACAAAGAGGAGCACCTTGGATTAAATAAGAATTCCACAGAGTGACAGCTCCTCCAGAAGCCCCATCAGAACTACTTCCTTGAGCCTCATAAAATTTAAAAAACTTAATTTTCTCCACTCTTTCTTTAGACATTTTAGTCTCTTGAATAAGAAAAATGTCTGGTCTATGATCCCTAGCCAAATTGTGAACTATGTCATGTTTATGACAACTATTCATACCTCTAATATTCTAGGATAAAATCTTCATTTCTTACCAGGAGAGTTAAAAAGACTTTCATGGATCGTCTTTTGTTATCCATCCATAATCTTTTGCATAGACACATGTTGTCTTTGCCACCTATTGTATTTCCTTCCTACACTCCGAGAAGGTCCACAATCCACTCCGAATCTGTTGCAAGTGGTGACACTAGCACCAGGTTTTTGCTGCATTTTCTTCTTCTTCTTTTCCACTTTAGTATAGTTCATGTAATCATAAAAATAAATCTGCTCCAAACTTATATTCTCTTTTTCCTTAGGGGAGCGCATGGAATCCAGAAAGACCATATTCTGGTCCAAATCAAAATGACCTCCATTGGAATTTTGAGATGAAGAATCACCCGAAGTGGGTTCCTTAATCAATCCTAAAAGAATATTTATAAAAGAAGAGCCTCAGACTGGTGAAGATTGATGGTCCTTGAAAGTGTAGATAGGGTTCACCCCTTCCCCTTCAAATTCACTCCGCCTTATACTAGGGGATATGCATCTGGATCCAACATCATTCGGGTTCATTTCTCCCTGCTCCAAATCATCTTCCTCATCAATATCAACTGTCTCAACAACTCTTACATTGTTTTCTTATTCCCCCTGTACCTCAACATTACATCAATCATCCTCTTGGTCCTCCTCTTTTGTCTCACTATTCTTCACTTCTTGTATGTTTTCTATACCATTTTTCTCCTGACCTTTCTCCTTAGTACCAATAATATGTTCAAAGTGATGAGTATCCTGCTTGACATTTCTATCCCTTTGGACCTCATTTTGCTTTTTAGGCATCTTGTTATCTTCTCCAACATTTCTATCCACCTGGATCTCATTAGGCATATCAAGCTTATTATGTTCCTTACAACCTTGAGCCTCATAAAGCACTTTCTTAGGCTTCCAAACCCTATGGTCTTTATTACCATTTTCATCTTTCTTATTTCTCTAAGTGCATCTCTTTGCCCAGTGTCTAGCCTTCTTGCATAAAAAATAGACAAAAGGCAATGATTTATATTCAATGATCTGGAACAATGATCCTAGCTTCGAAATGAGTTCAACTTAGGAAGGAAGATCCTTAGATCTGCTAACCCCCACATATATCTTATCATAAACCATTCTTTTCCTTACTGTCATCATAGGGTCAATCGAGCGTAGTTCCCTGAACACTCCAGCAATACCCTTAAAGATATCTTCATGCCAATATTCTAAAAGAAGCCCCAGGAGTTTCACCCATACAAGAACTGTATCAAAAAAGGTATCTGACATATCCATATTAGGAGCCCATTTTTTTAGGGTTAAGGAAGATCTTCCCATAATCCATGGTCCCCCACTAAAGATCGTTGAGATATCTTCGACACAGGAGAACATAAACGAGAAAAATACCCACGTAAGAGAAAAGATATCGACCCATCCTTTGAGCTTCCATCTACGACTTACAAATACCCTTACCACATCAATGTTGGGTCTAGGCCCAAAAAATTTACCAATGAGGGTAAGCCCCATAATAGCAATATTATGGTCTATAACTTGATCCGGAATCGAAAGAGTCCCCTTACCACTGGCCTTATCACAAATGACAAAGACAGGGGGAAAGCAAGACTTCCTAGTCAGTTTGACTCCAAACAAAGATGCCCAACAATTCTCTATAGCACCAGCAAGAAAAGCGCGCTCAGTGGCCCCCTTGATAGGTTGACTCAACCGAGGATCACGTTAAGAGTCATGAGGAACTTCCTAAGAAGGTACTTTCCTAGTGGCACCGTCACCCGGGTCCACCTAAAATCTAGCATCCAGGCCCCTACCATCTTTAGATTCAACATCTCCCTATTTATCTAAGCCACCAGCTGGTAAAACTATAGCTCCCTGAAGCCCCAACGGAGGAGCAGAAAGAGTCACCATGGACAGGGAAGGTTCAAAGTTCAAAATTCAAAAGTTTAAATTGGATTAATTGTTTTAGAGCTGATTTAGAAATATTTCGAAACTCAAATTCAACTTCATAGATCTCATTTTAATAAGATTACATAAATTTAGAGGTTTAAATCATAAAAAATCAAATTTATTTTGCTTAATTTGGTTTGTGGGTTGTACAATTTTTCACATCAATTTTTAGATCTAATTTTAAAACATTCATTATTGCACTTAATAGGTCTGATTTATTTTCAATTTCCCATATGATCACCTTTCTTTTCACTTATATCTATCAAAATCATGTGTTGGATAATGGCTTCTTTCATTTCATATTGCTTCTTTTCATTCATAGCACTTTGGCATATTTTGTTTTTAGAGTTTCAAAATTTATTCATTTCAATCAATTTGATCTCAAGGCTTTCATTTATAGTGCATTTTTTTTTTATGGTGATATTTTTAGGAAAGTGCATTTCATATATAGATCACCTTAAAGATTTTGTAGATCCCAATTCTAGAAATGCTAATGGAAAACCTAATACTTGTACCTCTCCCAGGGTATCTAATGTGAAGGAAGAAAGAGCTAATACTTCTATCAATAATCTCTCTAATGGAGAACAAGCATTTAAGAACAATATGACCCCATATTCTTCTCATACACATACCCTTGCACAAGGGGGGCAAGATCGAAATATTGGAGTTTTCATCTCTCTATATCCTCCTTATTCTCCTAGAGCCTATCTTAATCATCAAAACATTTGAAGAGAAGATGATGTTATACAATTAGTTCATGATGTATCTCTATACTTAACATTAACAAAAAATGAGGCCTTAGATGATAAGGATCTTCCTTCCCAATTTACCAAAGAGGATATGCATGATGAAAGAAAGGAAAATTCTCCTCAACAAGATATTCCTTGTTCATCTACTAATCCCTTCATTCTTTCTAAACATCCTTACACTATAAACTTCAAATAAATTTACTATAATGTTCCACCACCTTATCAATTAAAATATTTTTATGGGAGTTTCTTTAACATAATATCAAAATAAGGTTTTAGGGGATGAGGACTTGGAAAATTTGAACAAGGAATTAGAGTCCCTATAAACCCTTCTACATAAATTAGTATAGAAGGCCTAGGATATGATCATAAATCTCCTATGGATGACCTCCTTAGGATTCAAGACTTCAAATATCATCTTGCAAGACAACAAGAAATTTGTGTAGATAAAAGTGCTTCTTCTTCAAAACCTCCTTTTTGTTCATATCACTAGACTAATGATCACATTACCAATGATTGTCTTGATTTTAGAATGCAATGAACGGACTTATTGATAGTGGCAAAGTTAAAACCATGGATGACAAACCTTCTTCTTCCAACAATCATAATCCTACATCACAAAAGAATAAGCATACACCTATTGATGATCAAGAATAATTAGCTACTAGAATCTTTTGGAAATTGAAGTATGTCAAGAATGTTGTTTTTCCCTTTGTGAAGTTTAGCACTAAGCATAAAGAATGTAGTTGACATTGTCCTTTTTATCATGGTGGTTCTTATTCTTAGTTTAGTGCAGGATCATTGGGGGCCAAAAAGTGGAGATGTGAAAAAAATAGCCTTTTCCACTCGCCTAAAAACACAAAAATCCGTGTTGACTTTTTAATTGGCTTGGGTGTCAGTACACTTTGGCATGGTAAACACCTGGGCGAATTGGATACCCAATTTTTATAGGTAATTTTAAATTAAAAAATAAATTATATATTATATAATATAATATATATTATATAATACATTATATATTATATATTATATATTATATAATTTAACTATAAAAATTGGATATCCGATTTCTCTAAGACAATAAAAAAGGATGGAACTCCATGATTAAATGTATTTGAGTCAAAGTACTACTACTAATGGAAGGTTAACAAAAGTTCAAATACATATCTTGTTTAAACACCACCTAAAATTTTGTACTACATTTTCTTAAATTGATTTGGTAGATTTTGTCAATAGAGAAAAGTTAAAGTGTTATTTATTTTGAAGGAAAATCCTTGATTAAACACAATTGAATCAAATTAGTACCAATAATGAATAGGTAACCGAAATTCCAATGCTTGATCATTGTAAACATTACCTAAAATATTGTAATACATTTTTAAAAATGGTTTAATATATTTTGACTTTAGAGGAAGGTTAAGTGTCCTTGATTTTGAAAGGAACTTCATAACTAAGTGCATTTGAGTTATAGTAGATGGGTTGAAAAGTTCAAATTCTTGACCAATGTAAATCTCACCTTAGATTTTAATTTGGATAGTAATGGATGCGTAAGAAAATTTTCAATGCTTCCAATCCTACAAACATCGCCTACAAATTTGAGGCAATGTAGTACTAGTACTAGATGGGCGATGAAAGTTTCAATGTTTCACTCCTATAAGGATTACATGAAATTTTCTACTACTATCTAGTAGGTTTTGTCTTTAGAGTAAATTTTTCTTTATTTTGAATAAAAAACTATGCTTAAATGCATTTGATACAAAGTGGTGCTATTAATAGATGGATAACAAAGTCTCAATTTTTGACCCCGCTAAATATCATTTTAAATAGTGAGACAAAGTAATACTTGTATTGGATAGGCAAGGAATGATGGAATGCTTCACCAATGTAAACATTATTTTCATTCTTTATTATTGAAACAGATAGATCCGTTCATCACCCATTGTCCTTAGACTGCTGTTTTGTTCTTTTATTATAATTAATGCGGACACTCACATCGGCTTACAATCAATTCACGTGAAATGAATACCACAATGCTAAATGCCATACAATCAATTCATCTCTTTCTGCTATGACTTTGAATTTTCCAAACCCGTGTCATAAGGCAATGAATTTTTCCAAAACCCGTGTCATGTGCGAGGAAAGAAGAAAGCAAAAAATAAAGAACAGAGGATTCCACTGGGACCGCCATGCTTACCCACGTCTCGTTCAGTCATCTCTTCCACCCTGAATTTCTCATTGCCGGACTGAACCCATGCAATACGGTAATGAGAAAAGGATTGTTACCCATAAAATAAAATCATGTGCTGTGATTAAATTTGTACGAAACATGTTTTTTAATATTAATATATCATACTTTGAAGAGTCTACCATTAGAAATCTAATTTACAACTTTCTAGGTACCGACTTGCAGTCAAGTTACGATTTGACTTGACTAGAAAACGTCCTCAACACTCGCTGAACAGTCCGCTACATACTTTGTAAGGATTCATCAATGAATGCTTAAATCAATTACCTTTCGTATTCCTGACAACTATGGGAATTCACCATGGTATCATTGAATTTAATTTTATTTGAATTTTAAATAATTTGGAATTAATTTGTGTATAATCTATGTCTTGACGTCCGTCGTTTTAACTGATGGAGATAATCTAATTTAGAATTATATTTGTTATTTTGAACCCGTTAACAAATTGCCCCAAACTTATCTTACTTCCTTCCAACTAGTTGTTAGTTGGTGAGATAAGCAGGGGAAATGTAATTTGCACATTATGGTGTTGCATGGAAAGGCAAACCTTAAGTCGTTTTTAGTCATCTAATCAATTAATATTGATCCAAACTAATTCATACTAAAAATCTACTTAAGAAAATCAATACAACATTACTATCACATTCTCATAGGATTATATGAATAAAATTAGAACATACTAGCATATTGTAAGATTATTTTTTTAATTTATAATCAAAACTACCAACATCTAATTTGATAAGTGTCAAAACTTGCCAACATCAACTTTGATCATAAAACATATGTTAACTTCAAAATACTCACATTTCAATTACTATCACAATTAATTAATCTATAATTAATTTCTTGTTAATATACAATTTATCATGTTAGCTTAAATTATAATTATTTTTTATTCGGTTTAAGAATAAGAATTGTGAAAATCAATATCTGAAACAACAACCAACAACAAAACAACAACATAGAGACACTATCTCTGATGTCCAAATTGATCTTACAACAATAGAGTAAACTATATTCAACTATGGCAGCAATATTGTAAGTAGTTCATCCTAGAGTCAATGGACTTGCAACCCACAAAACAATAGATATAGATAAACTGTGCCTATTTTCAAGAAAACACTAGATACCCCCAGACTCTAGAAAACAAAAATTGTACTCTATCTCAATACAT